>NW_017806277.1:1515905-1546165 GCF_001891065.2 Hippocampus comes | reverse complement strand
CTCTACCATAATAAATAAGTTATTTATCGAGTGGCTTTCAATGTTATTGAAAAAATAACAGCCACTCAACTAAGTGGAAATAATATGATGTAAAGAATACAGAGAATAATTTTGTTTACATATTTATTAAAGTAAAATAACATAAACTATAAAATAACATAAAATACATAAAAGTAAATTTACTTTTCTGAGAATGTTTAGGCCAGCAGAGAAGGCCTTGCTGGCCCTCAGGGTCCGTCACTGCTCTTACTAGAGTTGCAGGTGTGTATACACCAATCCAAGATGGCGCCCCTTGTTGGCAACAGTCAGCAAAAGTGCTCTTCAAGAGCTTTGCTTTTCTTGGTTTTGTATTTTATTTTGTCACATGGTATTTGTTGTTAATCCGTGTGGACCCGATGCGGACTGTTTTTCAGTGTTTGTGGCCATGACATGCATCAAAGGTCAACAAACTGTGCTTGATGGTTGCGCTTTCTCGGCACCATGCGTGTACCAGCACCGAGAGGTGCATCAGCACAGAGCCCGGATGCGCATTTGGAACTGAGAGTCACCGCTTGGAATTGAAACGTATTTACATGAGACAGGAGAAGTAAACCAATCTCTTTTTTCGTCAATGGACGCTAAAGTTTCTTGTTTACTTTCAAACTTAGCTTATAGCTGACATATGCACATTTTGAGCATGATGTCTCTGATCCACTGGTGACACTTTGATTCTCTCCTCTTTCATCTATAACTGCTTCAAAAAACAAAGCGTATGCAGGAGAACTGGTTAAGATTGCATGACTGTACGTGTCTTATGTTATGTGTTCAGTTATATTTTGTTAGTTTTTGTTAACTGTTTTGGAAAGCGCAATGTTGTAGCTGCAGCTGTTGTGAAAGAACGATATAAATAAAGATGTATTGTATTGTGTGCTGGAGCCTACCAGAGCGAGCGGCGGGATACACCCTGAACTGGTGGGCAGCCGATTGCAGGAATCAGTTCTAGTTTTGAAGAATTTATCATTTTGAAATGATTAGCAATTCAATTTAAAACAAGTTGAAATCACTGTGAAAATATGTGCAATTCAGTTCAGAGTAGGTCCAAATGGGAGGAGCTCTCGGGTGGAACTTGGACATATGGAAAGGACTCATGGACATGTCTCACAGCTCTCCAGGGAATGCTGGTGGAATTCAAAGCAGTGGTCACCCTCAATCTGGACCGGTTTTTATATCTATCAAGTAAATCTATATTTGGTTCACCGCGTCCAACTTTTAAATATTTAATGGGGACTAGAACCCTTGGTTTTCGAATTGCCCATTTTGATGCCCTTCATTGAACTGTAACTGTACGAACAGGGGAACAAAAAAAAGTGATGAGAGAGGATTTTTTTGAATTTTTTTTTTTTTTTTTAATGGCTGCTGCATAAATAATGAACGCACAGATGGAATGGGACAAAGCGACATATTTCACCTGTGTCGTAGGGGATACCAGAGGCCATATGGATCATGAAGGTTCCCACACAGGAAAGTTTTACTCATAAAACAGCATAAGAGTGAGCCTATTTGAATCACTGGTGATCACTCTTTTGTTTTCAGTGCCTATCAGCCTTCTACAAAATGATCAAATTCAAGATGGCTCACAAAATAGTTTTACATCGATTGTTTAATTAATATTCAGGGAAATTGGATAAAAAAAAAAAAAAAACAATTTCATTCTTACATTTGTGTACATTTGGAATAAAGTCAAACACTAGAATACAGCAATTTTATTTCTTTGTACATTGAATTAGACGTCACTTATATTCAAGTGAAAACGTCTGATACATCAAATGGAGTATCTCCCAAGTCAAGGAAATAACCAATTCACGCTGGTAAATAAGAGGCCCCTTTTACTGGAGACATCATTTTGTTTTTCTTCAATGTCACTAGCTTTCCCCAAAGTGACAGTTTGTCAAGATGCTAAGTCTGGTTGGAATGGCAACTTCAACCTCCTATACAACATATTCGAGTTTTGAAAACTGGATGACAGGTTGCAGGCAAATGCAAATTTTTTTGAATCGGAAAATTATGGCAATTTTGTGGATTGTTTTTGAGTGAGATCAACAATAGAAAATCTGGCCCAAAATGCCTTCAAATTGGAGGAAACAGATAGCTTCAGAGATAACATTATTTGTCGATCTATCTCATCAACCCTCTCATTTCGTCTGCGACTTGAGACCCCCCTTTCCACAGTTTCCATTAAAAAGATCCACCAATAAGCTTCTACGGGGATCTCCAAATTGATACATCAAAATAACTGTGACAATTCAAACAGAGTCATTTGGCCTAAAATTAAATAACCCTTTCAAGGACAGCGGTTACTACAGTGGACAGCTTCCCATGTTATAGGGTGCATGAAAGGGTTAATAATGCAAATGGAACATGATTCGCAAGAAGAACAGTGTAGGCAGTAGAAAAGGTCAAGTACTTAAGTAATACACGAGGTTCCCAGGATATGAACAGAAGAGGCTGTTTGTAAACTGAATTGTTCCTTGTCGTTCAATGAAAAGGAAAAGTCGGAAGTGTCTCGCAAAATACTTTCCGACTTTTCACTTGCCAAAAACAGTCACCCAGAAAGTCCGAACATTCCCCTCGACTATTGGTTCCTTCGGAGAATTATGTCAACAAGCACCGCAGTTACCGATGTATATCGTGACCACAGTACATAGTGCCGTACTACAACTTAACTTGAGAGCGCAGTCAATGTGCATACATAAACAGGAGGAGGAGAGATCGTCGCTGGAGATTTCTTGTCTTTTCTTGAATTCCTCCAAAAGTGCCGAGTTCAGGTGAGACTGCTTTCCGTGGCATCTGCTGACATTTAAAAAATAATACATAGAAAAAAAAAATTGGGGCATAGAATGGTGCCATAGAGGGATGTTTTTTTTCAAAATATATTTTTAATAATTTCCGATAATAGTTCATAACGACAGTGATTTGTTTTATTTTTGGAAACTGCAAACTCTCCCTTTTAACCGAAGTGTGATGGCAGGAAAATCATCATGCACATATTAACTACCTAGACTTGACGGCTTATTATTCTCCAAAAGCCTCTTTTAATAACAGGTTTAGGACTTAAATTGTACAGTGTCTAAAATGCACTTGCTACCTAGCAGTGAAATAATCGAATACATCGACCTAACCGACCTAAATTTGTAGCACGTGCATTTGGAAACACGCCCACTACAGTGCCTCAGAGAGACCAAACTTTGCAAGCCTACCGTCACATTCTTCAGCAGAGGTGCAAGCAAATTGTCATCACAAATGACTTCTAGTATTCCATCAAATGATGAAGTCAGTGCATTGCAGTTTTTACACATGCTGTGGTAATTGATCCACATAAGCTCAATCACAGAGTTGGTCTCCTTCGGCTATCCGAAGATGAATAATTGCGGTGAAACATGTTAGCCTTCTGTAAGGTGAGGCACAACCCCAAGTAATAGAATTAGCGATTACTTGACCTACAATTATTTTTTTAAAATGTATGTGGATTTTTTTTTCATATTGTAGAAATTAATACTGGGCTTTTAAAATGATCGCAAATTGAAAAATCAGGAACTTCTATACACTGTCTCTCTAATGCAGGTTAAAGCAGTGCAAATGCAAACTCGGATTAAAACGTAGCAGAAAAAATATGATCACAATCATCAGACTGGCATCACTATAATTGCTGTGTCGTGCAAAGGCAAATTAGGTTTCCTCCTCTGTCACTGCTGAATTTGTTAGAAAGTGAATTCCACAAAATGATTCAGCCACTGCGAATCAATCATAGCTGAGAGAGTTACTAAAAAATTATTTACAGTGAAGTCCAAGACAGTAATAATAGATAGAAACCTTGGACGGTTCGACAGTATTTGCAAAAAGTAAATCCAAAGGCAGACTTGGATGAGATAGAGTATGGGAAGTCTCTGGTGCAATGACCTTGTTAATACACTAAAGGCTAAACTCGTTGTCAATGAGTCCATCTGATTCAATCAGCATCTCAGTCAAAATGTTGGCCTTTGCTTGCCCAGTGTCTCCTTGATCATTGTACTGCCTTTGAAAGATTCAATAATGTGACTGAATAATTCATGGCAATATTTAAATGAAATCCTTGAGCAATCTAATGAATCAAGAAAAGCAGCATATGCACATATTTACACGCATCCTTGTGAGATACTGAAAAGACACTCTTTTCTTTCCATTTCTCTGCTATGATTTTCTAAAATGAAATATTATGGCTCATTGACTGTGGAAGCAAAATAGAAAATAAGAAGAGGTCACAAAACCCTCATAGCACTTCACCTTGAATATTATAGTAGTTGCTTACAGAAAATACAGCTTTTACAATACAATAAATAAATGTTCGGCTGCTACAACCCCGAAAATAGATTCCGAATGCCGCTTTGATCGCTGGGCAGTCAATGCATTTCAGTCAAGACCCCCTCATGGGGTCACTTCCGGGTTGAGTGAACGCTGGCGCGTCTGGCTGCCGCTGCTCACCCGCTATTATTCTTTTTTAGCGTTTGTTTTACGGGTTTTTTTTACGGTTTACTCTCGTCATGGGAGAAACCCTCCTCTCCTGTCGCAATTCGTTGTGGTTTTGGACCGTCGGTCGTCGCACGGTTGTCCTCGGTCGCGCTGTCCTGCCTGTTCGGCTGTCGGACGGTGCTCCGTGCCTTCTCCGCCCCTCTGCGCCCCGTGGTGGGGGTCGACGGGGCCTGTGTCTGGGCTACGCTGCTGTGGACCGTCCTGTCGCTCCTCCGTCTGCCCGTGGGGGGACTGCTGCGGTGCTCAGTGGCGGGGCTTCTTGGGCTCCGCTTCCGGTGGTCGGGCTCCCCGCCTGCGCTGCACCGTTTCCCGGGCGTCACTCCTCGTCCTTCCTGGAGGTGCATCCGCCGTGGATCTCGTCGGGGCTATTTCGAGTCGCTAAATTCAGTTTAAATTCATCTCTCCTTTTATTATTTATAATTTTATCTGTGGTTTTATTGTTCTTGTTTTGATTGTAAAGTGTCCTTGAGTGTTTTGAAAGGCGCTTATAAATGTAATGTATTATTATTATTATTATTATTATTATTTATTGAAATAATCATGGTGCTCGATTGTTTCAGTCCACATAAAAGTACTGGTGACAAATATGAAGTTACTGCTTTGCATGAACTCAAAATGGCTGGAAATATGCTGCCTCTGCTGCCGATCCTTTTGTTGTGCCTCGGAGTCCTATAGATGCTACTCATAACGTAGACTCCAACTTTTAAAAACTACTTGTTTGTCATAAATGCATCTGCAAATGTCTGGTCTAAAGCTCGCAAGAGAGCTGCTTTATTCCATTTTCTCGAAGCCCAAGGACAAAATTGTCATGATTGTGCGTGGAAGAGGACCCAAAAGCAGGGAGGCAAGGTGTACTGAACAAAATACATAAGGAATAAACACTGACAATGAAACATTGGAAAAACTCAATCCAAAACACAAAGTCCTGAAAATGCCAAGAAACCAAAGTAACAAACATTAGTGATGTTACAAATGGAACTGGAGTCGCAAGTCATGCCCCGCACAAAGGGGGCGTGGTTAAATGGAGCCCGTATCAAGGCCTGTCTCGGTTTTTCTTCATATCACGTGACCGAAGGCAAACGAGGCCCCGTTTTCAGCGATCACGTTACTGACTCACATCGTGATTCGCGCTCCATAAATAGGCGTGGAAAACCCAGGAAGAGTCCCCCGCATGACCGTCTGACATGAGTCTTGGATCATTGCTGGGCTACTTCGACTGCTTGAGAAATTCGGTACCTCACCCAAAAATACATTTCAAGGAATGAGGACCCACTGCTCTTTTGGAAGGACCACAAAACAACTTATCCACATCTGTACCAGTTGGCACTTCACCTTGGCCCACCCGCTTCCTCTGTCCCCTGCGAGAGGGTTTTCTCAAAGGCCGGGGAAATCATATCCAAAAAAAGGAATCAACTGAGCCCCAACACAGTCAAAATGATTTTATTCCTTAACAAAAATCAATAAAATACACCATTCCCTCTATCAATGTGTGTCCCAGTTACACAAGCACATCAAGTAACTGAACATACAACTGACAAATATACGGACAATATTTAATGGACAAAACTTCCATTATTTTGTGTACAGATTTACTGGTTTGTTGCCTGTTAACCACATAACATCTGCGTTACATCAAATGACCAGCAGATGTCAGCACTATTAAATGAGCTATTAAATGAGGCCTCGACTGATCAGCCTTTTGGCGAAGCAATTGACCCAAAAGACTCGATACATTCACGGGGCTTCATCCCGCCATCACAAACAAACACACAAACAAAATCCCAAGATAGAAGGCCTATGCAACGTGACAGCAACACAACAATCTGAAAATCACTGACAGAACCCAGGGAACTAAATACAACCAAAGTGACGAGACAAAAAGGAACACCTGGACAAGACACAAAGGATTGAGGGAGCTGATTGGTTAACACAAGGGACCCGGATGACGAGAACAGGTGGGGACCAAAAAGGCACATGAGGAAACAAAACCAAATGGAATCTATACAAAAACACAATCATGACATTACCCCTTCCTCAAGCGACGGATCCCAGACATCCCAAAGTCAATCAGTGGCGAGTGCACGACGTGTAGTGCCGGAACAATGACAAGGGGTGGCCGCAAGCCGTGAGCCGTCAGAACAGGGATGGGTGGCGGCCGCAGGACGTGTGCCGCCGGAACAGGGACAGCTGGCAGCTGCAGGACGTACGCTGCCGGAACAGGGTGAGGAAGGGTGAGAACCCAGGTTATCTAGGAGTGTCTCAGAATCGAGCCACTTCTCCTTCACATTGAAAGGAGCCAAATGAGGTGGTTTGGGCAATTGATTAAGATGCCTCCTGGACGCCTCCCTGGTGAGGCTTGTCCCACTAAGAGGAGGCCCCGAAGGAGACTCAAGACAGACTGGAGAGAATAGGTCGACCGGTTGGTCTGGATACGCCTCGGCATCCCCCCGGAAGAGCTGGATGAAGTGGCTGGGAACAGGGAAGTCTGGATTTCTCTGCTAAAGCTGGTGGTCCCGCAACCTGATCCTAATAAATGGAAGTCAATGGGTGGATGCATATGAAGATGTAAAAAGAAATAAACATTTCTTACATGATATTGTGTTTTGTATGAAAATGGGTTTCTCAGACAGCAAAAAGAATCAATAATTTTCCCACAGGCATTTTTACAATGCTCTGTTGCCCTCGGAACACATCGACACATATGGGAGTCTTTTTTTCCCCCTGTCATATGATAGAATCCTAGATACACTACACACAAAAGTGAGGGATATTTGGCTTTTGGGGTGAAATTTCAAGACGAGTTGACTTGTGAACAGTGTGAGACTGTCATGATTCGGTTTGGGACCAACAGGTGGCACTGTAGGGCTGCAGCTGCACACCTGTTGGTCATTAGGTAATTGGTGCTTTAAAAGGACTCCCAGCCCGACCACTCATTGTCGGGTCATTGTTGCTGTTTGCTGGCTGCTGTCATGTTTGTTTCAGTCAGGTTTTGGTCATTGTTATGTTTTAGCTTCAGTTATGATTTTTGTTTGCTACTTTGGACTATGTTTGTTTTGGATTTAGTTTTCGCTGTTTTAATACACTTCAAGTACAACCTGCTCCTTCCTCCTGCCTGCTTTTTTTGGGGTCCACCACCACCTCGCATCGTGACAGAGACGTCGTCGTCAGGCTGTAATTGATGCTCAAGGGTACATGACTGGTTATTGAGACGTTGAATTTTTTTGTTTTGGTGTACCCACCATTGTTGTTACCCTTTGTTTTCAAATAATTTTTTAGTTAATTAGTTCCACCCAGTCCTATTTGGAACAATGGGCAACGAGTCTCCTCCATTTGCTCCGGTCTCTGGTGACCCTTCTTGCTCCATGCCAGCTGACACCCATCTTGCACAGGTCTTCTTTGGCAGTCTGTCTCCACGTCTTCTTTGGCCTCCCTCTCTTCCTCTTTCCACCCTCTGGCATCCAGTCCATGGCCAGACTTCCCGGTCTCTCTCTTGGCAGTCAGAGTACATGGCCAATCATTCTCCTTCTCCTTTCAGAGATGATGTTTGACAGTGCAGCTACCCCTGCCCTCCTCATCACATCCTCGTTGGTGATGTGGTCTTTCCATGAGATCCTCAGGATGGATCTCAGGCAACGCCGATGAAAGACATCTAACTTGTTGATAATGTTGCCTGTCTTCATCCATGTCTCACAGGCGTAAATCGCTGTTGGGATGACCACTGACATACAGAGGCGTAGCTTGGTAGCTGTAGTGATGCCTTTCGATGACCAGATGTTGCGGAGTCATTGGAACACTCCCGTAGCTTTACCAAGTCTACTGTTGACGTCTTTCTCCACACCACCTGTATTTGAGATGTTACTCCCAAGATATGTGAAGCTGTCAATGTACTCTATGTCATGTTGGTGTAGAGCGAGTGGCTGAAGGTGTTGGTGCTGTCCGATGGCCATGGCCTTGGTCTTTTCCTGGCTTATTCGTAAACCGACCTTAACTCCGTGTTCATGCAGATTGTTGGTCAACTCCTGGAGTGCGAGCTGGGTGTGACTTAACAGAGCCAAATCATCTGCAAACTCCAGGTCTGCTAGTCTGCCCCCTCCCCATTTGATACCAACTTTTGCCCCTGTGATGGACTTTCTCATCACAAAGTCAATTGCGATGATGACCCAGTCAGCAAAATTGGTCTGGCCCAGCTCTGGCGCGGACACGGCACGACACTCGGCCCACATACCGCAATGAATGACGGTCCTGCAGTGGCCCGGGTCCAATGACCTGAAGATGTTGATGTACTTGAGGGGTACACCATACAGCTGGATGATCTGCCACAGTGACTCCCGGTGGATGCTGTCGAAGGCTTTCTTGAAATCGATATAATTGATCATGAGTGGTATCTGAAGTTCTTGGCACTGCTCTATGATGTTTCGAAGAGTAAAGATCTGTTCGGCGCAAGACCTTCCCTTCCTGAAGCCGGCTTGCTCTTCCCTCAAGATGTTATCCACTTCGTCTTTAAGGCGATGTAGCAGAACACTGCAGAATACTTTGCTGGGGATTGACAGCAGTGTAATGCCCCGCCAGTTATTGCAGTCTGCGAGGTTTCCCTTCTTAGGTAGCGTGACAATGACCCCACGTCTCCAGTCGGCAGGAACCTCTTCAGCATGCCAAATCAGGTTGAACAGGTGGGTAAGGCTCTCCACAACAGCGTCTTGGCCATGTTTCAACAGCTCGGCAGCTACCTCATCGAGTCCCGGTGCCTTGTTGTTCTTAAGGCCCTTGATTGCTCTGGCAACCTCAGTCTTGGATATCTCTTCCGATGTAATGTTTAGGGCTGGAGCTGGTGTCTCTCGATCGAAATTGAAGAGCATGCGAGGCATTGGTTGGTTGAGAACCTCCCTGAAGTGTTCCAGCCATCTTGCTTCTTGCTCCTCGTCGCTTAGCAGTGTCCTGCCATCCTTGCTCTTGATTGGCACGCTAGAGCTGCTCCTGGAGTTGGTTAGCTCCCGCACGATCTTGTATAGGGTCGTCGTGTTGTTGTTCTCTGCTGCTTCCTGTGCCTCTCTTGCTTTCTCTTCGAGCCACTGTCTTTTATCCTTCCTGCAACTCTTCTTCACTGCCTTTTCCAAGCGCCTGTACTCCTCGTCTTCCATCCTCCAGCTCCGGAGCCTCCTCTTTTGTTCTCTTTTTATCTTGGCCACTTTCCTTTCATCAATCAACTTCCAGGTGTTGTCTGTTATCCATCTCTCTTTGTTGGTACCCCTCTTTCTGCCTATAACTGCTTCTGCAGTTTCAGCAATGGCGCAAGAGAACATACTCCACTGCTCCTCAATGTTTGCAAGGTGTTGTGGTACCTTGAGCTTCCTGCTCAGCTCCTCACAGAAGCTTTCTGAGATGTTGTTATTCTTTAGCTTGTCCACAGCGTAAGGTCTCTTGGGCTGCACCTTTTTCACCTTCTTCAGCTTCAGCTTGATTTTACTCACCACAAGGAAGTGGTCTGAACCCACATCTGCACCTCTGTGGGAGCGAACGTCGAGCAATGACGAGCGCCACCTTGTGTTGATGCAGATGTAGTCCAGTTCGTTCCGGGTCCCGCCACCAGGTGAAACCCAGGTTACTTTGTGGATCCGCTTGTGCTCAAAAAAGGTGTTGCCAATGCTGAGGCCATTGGTACTGGTTAGCATCAACAGTCTCTCCCCGTTGTCGTTCGTGGAGCTCGCAGACCCATGTGGTCCAACTGTGGCATTCAGGCCCCTTCTATCATTATCCAGTTTTGCGTTGAAGTCTCCAATCAGCATCTTGATGTCATGACTGGGGATCTCCTCAAGCACGGTCTGGAGCTGGTTGTAGAAGGTGTCTTTATCGTCCTCTGAGGCAGCTTCGGTTGGGGCATAGACTTGTACGATGGTTACTTTGGCATATCTGGTGTAGAGCCTTGCTGTAATAATCCGTTCATTCACCGGCTTCCATCCAATCAATGCTTTTGCTGCACTGCTGGAGAGGATGATGCCGACTCCATGGGAATGGTGGTCTTGCTTCCCAGAGTACAGAAAAGTTGCTCCATCAACCATGAGGCGCCCTTGCCCCGTCCACCTCGTTTCACTAACGCCTAAGATGTCCAGGCGATAGTCCCTCATATTCTTCAGCACCTGGTCCATGCGACCAGACTGGAACATTGTGCGCACATTCCAGGTGCCTACTCTGGTGTTGGTTTTGGTTCCAAAGATCGGGGTCATCAGGGGTCAGGCTTCCTGCTGGATTTCACCCGTTACAGATAACACACTTGCGAGCGTGCACAAGAATTAGGACGTGCGTGTGCAAAACACGCACACACACGTGTGTGTGTGTGTGTGTGTGTGTGTGTGTGTGTGATGAATGGAATTCCGCATCGGTGTGCAATTGTAAAACAAGGCTGTGTGTTGAAAAAAAAATCTGAAACTGCATTTAGGAATGGCTCAATACTGGCTGGCCATATTCGGGCCGGAGTTGGAAATACATTTCTGGCCCAAATACTTCACGCCACAACCGGCCCTCATCTGGTTTGCCAGAGTCAAGCCAGTGCCTCCTTTGCCACGCCTGGGCCGTGTTCGGCCCACATGCGTTATGCCATTGCCGACACCAGGCCAGCTGTGCCGGCTTCATGCCGAAGCCGGGCCAGATGCCTTTGCTGACTGGGGAAGAGCAGAGGTGACAGAATGTAACCTTGTCTTACACCAGTAACAATGTCAAAATCATCCGTTGTGCCACTGTTGGTTTTGACACGACAAGTTGAGTTGTGGTACAATGACCTGAAGATGTTGATGTATTTGAGGGGTACACCATATAGCTGGACGATCTACCACAGTGATTCCTGGTGGATGCTGCCGAAGGCTTTATTGAAATTTATATAATTGATCATGAGTGGTATCTGAAGTTCTTGGCACTGCTCTATGATGTTTCGAAGAGAGATCTGTTCGGAGCAAGACATTCCCTTCCTGAAGCCGGCTTGCTCTTCCCTCAAGATGTTATCCACTTCATCTTTAAGGCAATGGAGCAGAACACTGCAGAATACCTTGCCGGGGATTGACAGCAGTATAACGCCCCACCAGTTATTGCAGTCTGCGAGGTTTCCCTTCTTAGGCAGCGTGACAATGACCCCACGTCTCCAGTCGGCAGGAACCACTTAAGTATGCCAAATCAGGTTGAACAGGTAGGTAAGGCTCTCCACAACAGCGTCTTGGCCATGCTTCAACAACTTGGCAGCTAGCTACCTCATTGAGTCCTGGTGCCTTGTTTTTCTTAAGGCCCTTGATGCGCTGGCAACTTCAGTCTCGGATATCTCTTCCGATGTAATGTTTAGAGTTGGAGCTGGTGTATCGTGATCGAAATTGAAAAGCACGTGAGTTATTGGTTGGTTGAGAACTTCCCTGAAGTGGTCCACGAAGAATTGTTTGAGATGAGGAAATCCTTCTACTTAAATGTCCTACTGTCATGACATGATATCACTGTAGTGTGAACTTTTTACATTTTCCATAAATTTCACCTGAAAGCCAAATATCCCTAACTTTTGTGAGTAGTGCGTTACTGGTGTCGGAGCCAGGTAACCACCTGCCCATTTACTGACCATATTAGGGAGATGGATGTTGCGATCAAATGCGTCCATTTTTTTTTTTTTAAACGAGCATGTTTCCAGCATCTACATCTTTGCAATCGACCAGTCGAGATCGATCAACCTTTTGGGTAGGGCTTTCACGATTTCATATTTTGAGAATTGATTATCCTATCAAATATTAAAGGGATTGATTGAATAATCTGATACCATTTTATTTGCCATTACAGTGTATTACAGTCCAACCCATTTTAAGTAAAACATTGGCTCCAAACAATTACTTGATGATTCATATATGTTCGGTGTGGAATTTATTCTATTTTACATCAGTTACCTTCTTGGGGAGCTTAACAGATGTGTGGAGTTTGTTTGCAGCACCTTTTTTTCCCTTTTCTCATTGAAGCTGTCTGCATTTGTGTTAAATATATCAGATAGCGATAGCCCGACCCTGGCGGTACAATGCAGATAGAGTGAGTCATTCTCTATTATTCCTGTGTTTGTGTATGCAGTCTCTCATGCACAACTTGTGTATTTTACATCAAGACACGTTGCTGGGCAGCTAATGGGTCCTTGGAAAGACATACACAGCAATTATTGTTTTAATTTACGCAGTAATTATTGTAAGATTATTTCCTGCTACAGAAATGCAAAACAGTGTTTAGTTTTACAAACGGGAAACAAGAGCCACAAACGCCTTCCACTGCCTGCTTGGCGAAAAGCAGCGTTTCTGGTCTGCCCTTTCCCGAATTTTCAGTGAACCAGCAAACCTGTAGCACAGGAATGTCGCCGATCATCATGAAATATAAAACATGAAATACTGAAAAATACAGTGGCCTCCATAATTACTGGCACATCCGGTTAAGATATTTCATTAAATTTTGAATATTTTTTTTTCTCTAAATAATGCAGGACCAAAAAAGAAAGAAACAAACAAACATATAAACAAAAAAGATGAACCTTTAATTGAAGTGCATTAATTCAGTGGGGAAAAAAAAAAATCCCACATTAACCCTTTTTTAACAACAACAAAAAAGTTACTGAAGCTTAAAACAGGATAAGCATGAAATGAATAATTTTTAATGCTCTATGAGATGAGCTCATTTCTGATTGTTCCGCAGTTCCCAAGAGTGAGCTCAATTATTTCACACAATGTTGGTGGCCGTAAACTCTCATGACACTTAATTTTATTTAATGAGCATTTTATTGGCACATCGTTGTAATTAATTGTGTGGTGCCTTTTAACAAGAGCAGACTGGTGATATGATTCAATTTCCTACCTTCCAACTGGAATTCTCCTCAAAGGAAAACAAACAGTTGTTTGGGCAAAAGCAGAAACTTATTTAGGTTGTTGATGTGTAACTACTGAAACTTGAATAATGTCGTATCACAAGGAGCTCCTTTGAGTGATATTCGTTGGTAGATTAGGTCGAGAGGCATCAAGCGGGGAATATGGCGGCACAGGAAAGTGCCTGGCAGATCCGCTTGATCTCTACTGATGTTGTTCAACAAAGGGTCTGGACTGCAGAAGGATATTGTGAGATTATTTCTGAGTCTTGGTAGGCTTTAGTGCTGAATTAGTAATGGCTTAAATACACAGGGAGGCTTCTTGCCATTTCAAGATACTCTTGGACTGAATTTACATGAGTGCTGGGGACCGTGCAAAGGATTATCTTATGTTGACAAAGTGCGATCATTTGTGACCTTGCGGAGAGTAAGATGTGACGTGTGCATTTTAACAGGAATGCAGGACGTTTTCTTTTCCAAATGACAACCAAGCAAATAATACTATTATTATATTATAATATGTATATCAACATTATTTTTTTAGTTGGAAGTTTGTATATTTTTTCATGTCATATGTGGGAGCTATGGTTAAATTATATCGTGTTTAACAGAGATGTGCATCCCATCAATACTGAGAGAAGGTTCGTCAATCCGTCAGTGATGGACGCCCGTTTTGATGGTAGAGGGCGAATGACGGAAAAAAAACAAACAAACAAAAAAAAAACATTGACCCACTAAGTATGACATAAGTGGGTTTTCATTCATCATCGGAATCGTCACCAACCGGGTCAGTACCGACGGACCTTCTCAGTTTGTGTTGAGGAATTTCGCCTTACCATGAGGACTATTGAAACTAATTATGCTTTCCTCCTCTTTGACCCCTGGGCAAATTAATAACCCCCCAAAAGGCCTTCTCCCCAGGTCCTCCATCTTTGTGAAGTTCTTCAGGGCTATCGAGTTCCCTGGGGCGGGGATCTCTCATGGTTAATGCACAGCAGATGTGGTCTGTAATTGGTAACCAAGTAAGGATTGAACTGTATTGACCTTTCTTTGTCTCTGATTTTTACATAAGGGGAAGGACTGCCCGCCCCTCATTAACATAATTAACATACTATGCCTATATATATACACATGAGACTGTATTTCTTCGGGGCTTCCTGATGAAATCTGAGACTCACAGGAGCCCGAATCGATTCGTGTTGTGTTGTGATAAACTGAAGAAAAGACAACGTAGTGTTGGGTCTTCTTCCACCTTATAGAGAGATAAAAGAACCTGTGTCCAAGGAGAGCCAGAAAGAAACGAAAAGCTGACTCTCCTCAACAGTTTGCCACTGAGGGACTCCTATTTCGATGACGACTGACGGAAACATGCGGCACGTGTTTGTTCGCCGGGACGATTACACTCGGGTTGCTTTGAACGGAGTAGAAGAAGAGTTTTGAACATCGCTGTCAATCTGGTGACCGGTGGTTGTGTTGGCTGCTGAATGGCCATACACTCTACCTTCCGGGTTGAGTGAACGCTGGCGCGTCTGGCTGCCGCTGCTCACCCGCACTGTGGTTTTATTGTTCTTGTTCCTGATTGTAAAGTGTCCTTGAGTGTTTTGAAAGGTGATTATAAATAAAATGTATTATTATTATTACCTCTGCTCTTTAAATGCAAACGTCTTCGCCATTGCCATGACGAGGCTCAAAACCTGGGGGGACCGAGCTTTCTCTGTCGCCGCCCCCACCCTCTGGAACTCTCCACCTCACACATCCGCAACTGTACTGACCTCCTATCCTTGCAATTATTTCTTAAAACTCACACGCAATGCTCTGAACATCGTTTTATCACTTTTACTCATTTTTGCTTTGTTTTTTTTTTTGTTTTTTTAAACGTGTATATTTTGCTTTAAAGTGTAAGTTTTTATCCTGGGTTGCTCAATTCTTGTTGTCTTTGAGTACTATGAAAAGTGCCTTCAAATAAAATGGATTACCGTATTTTCCACACTATAAGGCGCTTAGGAGTATAAGGCGCACCTTCAATGAATAGCCTATTGTAAAAATGTTTTCATATGTAGGGCATTATAAGGTGCATAGAGTAGAAGTTACAATAGTGGCCGCGGTTGCTTTATGCATCCACTAGTTGGAGCTACGCTAAAGGGAATTCAACCAATACAATATAATACAGCTTTATTCATATAGAGCTTTCACAACCGCTGCAGCTATAACAAAGCACTTTACAGAACATTTAAAATACTATGTCCAAGATACAGTATGAGAATATTGATCCATACATAAGGCACATCGGATTATAAGGCGTATTGTCGGCTTTTGATAAAATTGAATGCTTTTAGGTGCACCTTATCGTGTGGAAAACGGTTTTATTATTATTATTAACTGGTCAACAATTGAACAGCTGTAAACAAGTCAATCCATTCACCTTAAACTTAAATGTTCTCGCTCCCCATTCTCCAAACATGGTCCTTTTTTGTCTCTGTGCCGGCTGCGGGTCCGTGTGACATTGTAAAGTGCATTCTCGATGCCAATTGGCTTTCTCCGCTGCTGTGAAAGATGAAGAAGAACAAGCTGGATCCGTCTTTTAGCTTCATTTAATATAAATAATCTTAGCTATAGGCCCTTTTGCACAATAGGAACATTACCCCAGAATTAAGAAGTTTTACGACGGGACTCTTTCAAAAGTTCAGGAACTTTTTTTTAATTGAAATAATAGGTTGGCAGCACTTCTGAGAGAACTTGAAATGTTTTCCTTAGAGCAAGGGACTGCAACACTTAACAAGAATTCTGCTGAGTTAACCACTCATTGCATTTTACTTCAACGGTCACGTTCGATATACCAAAAGGTGGATTCCGAGAAAGTAGCCTACCTTACATGTGGATGGACGATGTGTAGGCTGAGTAGTGCTATCTTTTTTCCCCTACAGGAGGTTGCGCATCACAAATTGCAAGTGGTTTTCTGAAAAGAGAAAGTTTGCCGAATGCCAAGATATCCGTAAGGTTTGGCGAGCTCATCATAAATGTGTCATAGAAACAAGTGGAGAAGGTAAAAGGGGACTCAAAAAATAGATAAATAAAGACCTTTGCAAAACTTCTGACACCCACTCATGCACCAAGCAGCTCTCCCCAGCAAGCGCTTGACAAAATGCTGACTACTACTATGCTGGAAGGATTTGGCGGGGTGAACAATGGATTCACCTAAGGTACAGTAAACACTATTTACAACTGAAATGCTGTAACTTTCATGTTACATCATCAGGTAAGAATGAAGCTATTTGAAGTGTTAGCTAATTAGCGGCAAAGTTAACAGACAGACAATTGCTAACGTGGGTTGAAAGGAGGAATTTGCTATCATACATTGTTTGAATATGTGTTATCTTGAGATGTCCTCATCTTATTTTCAATCCTTTTTCATGATTGATTCTTTTAAGTGCAAACTTTTTTGATTAAACATTCTCAGCATCACATCTGACACTGTAATTTCTGCTTGTAGTCATTGAATCAATGCTTCCATGGGACCAGTGCTTTCGATATCAGTGTATCTCAGCTATATTCTCTTTCAACCCACATACTCCACTCAATTTTTCTGTAATAGCCTGGAGACTTGTTTGTGCAATAAAATGTTGAAAATGCGTGGCGGGAAAAAAAATGTTTGATAAGGTCAAGTCTAACTAATTTGGGCATTTTGCTGACTGAGAACCTGATCTAAAATGGGCCTGCGTAATGGAATCCATGCTAATGAATTCCACCCTTTTTATTTAAGGACTAAAACGGGCTGCCTTATCGTTATTGCTACCCTTGCACGGATGGTAATTTACTACAGGATGAAACAAAAACTAGCTTGGATGATTGGAATTAAATGGTAAAAGCATTCCATAAGATAAAGTGTTTATAGAAAAATACAGACAATAATAAAACTATGTAACGGTACATTTTTATGGAAGTAGGAGTCTGTTTTCTTCTTAGCTCTTACCGGGTACTAGAAATTAGAATGCAAAATAAATGTCTGAAACTGATTCAGGGTGGCTTTTTGTACTTTGTTATATTTTGCTTGCTGCAACAATAACAGCACAATACAGCATTTAGGTAAAAACAATATGTCAGAATAAAAACATCCACAATATATTCTTGCAAATTAGGCACACTAAACATTAAACGGATGAAATTAGACCTCTGCACATTTCTACCCGAAGATATCATATATGAGGTTTGTCAGAAATGTATCAGGACAAGGGGTCAAAAAATAGACAGGTATATGTCAAACCCAAACTTCATACAATGAATTTTCCGTTTCAATGTGAGCCAGACTATCAACAAGCACATCTTCCATGAGATAATGTGGCCGTTGCTTCATTCAGTGTGCCAGAAGAACAGGCAAGAATTGTGTCAGTAAAATTCATGGCTGCTTGGCCATGACAACATATTTGCTTAGAGTGGTTTGAGCATCCAGTTCCTAGTTCAGAAGAACATTGTCGTACTGGAGCAACCTCCCTACATATCCAACCAGACTTGGTGTGTTTTATTTTCCCCTTTTTCACTGAAGGGGATCATCAAGGGGACGTTTTTCAGTGACATGCATTTTTTGATTCAAAATGGTGCCCTAGTAGACAGCAGTTGGCAACTGCTCTTCAAGAGTTGTGCTTTTTTTTTGTGTTTGTTTTTCTTTTTGTCTTTTGTTTTGTCACATGGTGTTTATTGTTACTTTGTGTGGACCCGATGTGGACTGTTTTCAGCGATTTTGGCTCGACATTCATCAAAAGAGACGATTCTGTGCTTGGTGGTTGTGCCTTCTCGGCAGCACGAGTGTACCATCACTGCTTTTCATTGGGAGGAATATCAGCACTACTTGACTCTCGCCGCTGAATTAAAGCCTTTGCTTTAATAATAGTGGGAAATAGAACATGGCGCTACCATCCTTAAAAGATACTGGAAGATGAAGGAAAACAGCAATTTAGGTTTGGCCTCCAACATACACATACACAAAATTGTGAATGTGCTGCCTCCATTTTATGATTGTGCACCACATGTAACTCCCTAAAATGTAGGTCACGTCAATTAAGAATAAATTTGACAACAGTTCAACAAGATGAATGAACCCCATCTTGATAAATCAATCATGTGATGTTTACATCGATCGGTACGTGTCACACAGCTGCGGCTCTTCTGATGAAAGTAGTGGAGCATACAAACAGGTGACTGGAGATCTTCAGTCTAAATGAGGGGGGTGGGGGGAATCTTCATATAAACAATGTAAAGCATTGCGTAATCTAGACCACTTTGTTCTGCTTTTTACATCAGTTGCAATTATCTGAGAACATAACTTATGCACAATATATGCACAATAAGTATCCCCACACCTGCTCTGCATCTCTCACCATGAGCAACTCCAGAATGAAAAACAGTCCAACCCATCTCGAGAGAACTGGCACCAGAGCCCAAGCTCGTTTGTGTTTTTCTACTTTTCACACCAGTTCAGGCTCTTTCCCTGCCAGAGAGGTGACATTCCGCGTCCTTAGCGCAAGCTTCTGTAGCTGGGGATCGGACCGTCAAGGTTCCCCCGCCTTTGGCCGCTGTCCAGCTCACTATGCACCCAACCAGTCCTGGTCACCAAACGCTCGCCTTCAAGCCACACCTCAAGGCCTGGCTATATATATTTTTGGGCGGCATGGTGGTTGACTGGGGAGCACAGTGGCCTCACAGTGCAGAGGTCCAACACTCGTCGACATTTAGGTTACTTACCGCTCAGCAACCAATGACAAGCCAAACAAATATACAAGGATCGGGGATGTACCTAATGTTTGGCCAAGATTGCCGCCCCATTGGGTACGGCTAAACACAAGAAGCTGAACAGGTAGAACGGTTTGAATCAGTCAAAAAAATGTATAGAGGACAGAAAAAACCCGAACATAATTTTTGAATTTTTCCGGGGTATTTTCAAAGGGAAAATGTTGACTTTTTGTTCAGTGGGAATTTTTGGCATTGAAATTGTATTTGTTTCTAACAGTCATTATACATGAAACTGGTCTGTGGTGCAAAAAAAGGTTGGGGACCGCTGCATTACATGATCAACTTCAAGAAATGTGAATGAATCTTATTGGATGCGACCGTGATTTAATTCAGTGTTTTTTTCAAGATATTGTCAGGTGTGCCGTGGGAAATTATTCAGTTTGTATGCCTGTGCGCTCTATCACCTGGCAGAGTAATTATGTCGTACTTTTCCATACCGGTAGGTAGCAGCAGTAGCTAGCCAAGTGCCTTGTGCTTAGAGACAAGTGAATTAGTGACGCATGGATGCAGGACGACGGTGAAAGTAATGGATACGTTTTTGAAGAGGAAAAATGCTGACCCTGAACTGGACCCTGGACAAAATCCGGACCCAGAGGAAGATGAAGGTACCAGTGTGAGTGGAGGTCAATGGAAAGCAAAGACATCCACCAAAGTTTCTGGCGTGAGGCAATACAACAAAAGCTATCTTTCATTTGGCAAGACTCAGACTTGATCTTAGTCTTACTCGAAAAAAACGACCATGTATGGTAAGGCGTTTTTAAACGAAAAAAACGACCATGTATAGTAAGGCGTTTTTAGCCGAAAAAATGACCACATATAGAAAGGCGTTTTTATACGAAAAAAACGACCATGTACAGTAAGGCGTTTTTCGCCCAAAAAAACGACCATGTTTTGGGAGGCGTTTTTAGCCGACAAAAACGACCACAAACAGTGAGGTGTTTTTAGCCGTAAAAAAATGACCATCTATAGTAAGGCGTTTTTGTTAGGGTTTGGATGTGACCCCAATAGCACGACAACAGGCAGGTAGAGTTGAAGCCAACACTTGGCATAGTTTATTAAAGAGTCTTAGCAAAGTCACTCAGGAAGAAGCACGAAGAAGCCACAGTGAAAATGTCCACAGGAAACGAAACCCTCACTCAGGTAGAAAACTGGGACTTACTTAAACGCTCAGGGGGAAGCACGACGAGTCCACAAGGGAATGTCCACACATGGAACAAGAAACTGCAGGTGAGGTGGTGACGGCACAAACTTGCCCTAAGGAATGGTTTGTGAGCCAATTTATACCAGTCCAAACGAGCAGGTTGGCAACAGGTGGGTGATGAGCTGACGAGTATCAGGTGTGAGGTGCAGAGCACCCTGGCTGAGGAGGCTGCCTGGCTGGCCCCTCTCCAACATTTATTGTTGTGTACAGTTTATGATATTTGCTCCATGTACATCACTTTGTATACAGCGATGGTTGTTTTAAAGTGCTCTATAAATACAGTTGAGTTGAGTTCAACTCCATCTCCAAACAAAACACCCTTCACTTTGAAACGAAATAAAACGGCGCACCGGGACGACAATGAGCTGACAGGTGACACTGACTAGAGGTAAGATCGGGACGCCCGAGTCCGCGGGTCGGGTCTGGCTTCTCTCTCGCTGACTTTTTTTTTTTTGTTCGTTACTAGGCCTTGTATAGTTTTGGCCACGGGAGACCGTGGTTCGCCAAAAAACAGAAGTGGCCTCGTCACAACACGTACTGTACTAAACTCTCACAATGACAATTCACTCTTAAAAAAAATCCGTCAATGATGGAAAATTGTCGGTTAATGTACCCTCTGCAGAAACAGAAATACATGTTTAAAAGATGTAAATAATTATACAGACTTGTTTAACTTAGATTTCGTGACAAAAGACAGGCTTTAATTTGTTATCACAAATCACCCCTCCTCCTCCTGAGTCATCACAAATGAAATGTTGGGTTTGCTTCGGGCTCGGGCCTGCAAATCAAGTTAATTGGTCGGGCTCGGGCTGGGTCGGGCTGGACATATATATATTTTTGGGCGGCATGGTGGTTGACTGGGGAGCACAGTGGCCTCACAGTGCAGAGGTCCAACACTCGTCGACATTGAGGTTACTTACCGCTCAGCAACCAATGACAAGCCAAACAAATATACAAGGATCGGGGATGTACCTAATGTTTGGCCAAGATTGCCGCCCCATTGGGTACGGCTAAACACAAGAAGCTGAACAGGTAGAACGGTTTGAATCAGTCAAAAAAATGTATAGAGGACAGAAAAAACCCGAACATAATTTTTGAATTTTTCCGGGGTATTTTCAAAGGGAAAATGTTGACTTTTTGTTCAGTGGGAATTTTTGGCATTGAAATTGTATTTGTTTCTAACAGTCATTATACATGAAACTGGTCTGTGGTGCAAAAAAAGGTTGGGGACCGCTGCATTACATGATCAACTTCAAGAAATGTGAATGAATCTTATTGGATGCGACCGTGATTTAATTCAGTGTTTTTTTCAAGATATTGTCAGGTGTGCCGTGGGAAATTATTCAGTTTGTATGCCTGTGCGCTCTATCACCTGGCAGAGTAATTATGTCGTACTTTTCCATACCGGTAGGTAGCAGCAGTAGCTAGCCAAGTGCCTTGTGCTTAGAGACAAGTGAATTAGTGACGCATGGATGCAGGACGACGGTGAAAGTAATGGATACGTTTTTGAAGAGGAAAAATGCTGACCCTGAACTGGACCCTGGACAAAATCCGGACCCAGAGGAAGATGAAGGTACCAGTGTGAGTGGAGGTCAATGGAAAGCAAAGACATCCACCAAAGTTTCTGGCGTGAGGCAATACAACAAAAGCTATCTTTCATTTGGCAAGACTCAGACTTGATCTTAGTCTTACTGTTTGGTGTTTTCTACTGGTTTTATTATTAATTTGTTTTTTTATTGTTAGGGTTTGGATGTGACCCCAATAGCACGACAACAGGCAGGTAGAGTTGAAGCCAACACTTGGCATAGTTTATTAAAGAGTCTTAGCAAAGTCACTCAGGAAGAAGCACGAAGAAGCCACAGGGAAAATGTCCACAGGAAACGAAACCCTCACTCAGGGAGAAAACTGGGACTTACTTCAACGCTCAGGGGGAAGCACGACGAGTCCACAAGGGAATGTCCACACATGGAACAAGAAACTGCAGGTGAGGTGGTGACGGCACAAACTTGCCCTAAGGAATGGTTTGTGAGCCAATTTATACCAGTCCAAACGAGCAGGTTGGCAACAGGTGGGTGATGAGCTGACGAGTATCAGGTGTGAGGTGCAGAGCACCCTGGCTGAGGAGGCTGCCTGGCTGGCCCCTCTCCAACATTTATTGTTGTGTACAGTTTATGATATTTGCTCCATGTACATCACTTTGTATACAGCGATGGTTGTTTTAAAGTGCTCTATAAATACAGTTGAGTTGAGTTCAACTCCATCTCCAAACAAAACACCCTTCACTTTGAAACGAAATAAAACGGCGCACCGGGACGACAATGAGCTGACAGGTGACACTGACTAGAGGTAAGATCGGGACGCCCGAGTCCGCGGGTCGGGTCTGCCTTCTCTCTCGCTGACTTTTTTTTTTTTGTTCGTTACGAGGCCTTGTATAGTTTTGGCCACGGGAGACCGTGGTTCGCCAAAAAACAGAAGTGGCCTCGTCACAACACGTACTGTACTAAACTCTCACAATGACAATTCAAAGAACTCCTTCATGTCTCTATGATCCAGCCGTCATTGTTCTTCTTTGTCTCGCTGCTTCTCTCTCTTCAAGTGCCGCGCTCGATTCTTAAGGACGTACTGCTGCTGTGGTGAATGGCCCAATTTTCAACCCGTCAAAATGACGGACGGCCTTAAATTTTCCCCGTCCACCCTTAAAAAAATCCGTCAATGATGGAAAATTGTCGGTTAATGTACCCTCTGCAGAAACAGAAATACATGTTTAAAAGATGTAAATAATTATACAGACTTGTTTAACATAGATTTCGTGACAAAAGACGGGCTTTAATTTGTTATCACAAATCACCCCTCCTCCTCCTGAGTCATCACAAATGAAATGTTGGGTTTGCTTCGGGCTCGGGCCTGCAAATCAAGTTAATTGGTCGGGCTCGGGCTGGGTCGGGCTGGACTTTTTTGGCCCGATCTTACCTCTACATCAAATCCATGGTATCATTTTAATCACTGTCTGTCATGACATTTATTTTCCACATGATGGCGCAGTAGTACAAATAAAGCCTTATGATGCTTCGGCCCAGGAATGAACCAGTTGGATGGAAAGCCTCATTGCTTCATGAGGCTTCATTTTCCCCATCACGAAGAATAAGGACACACGGGCAAAAGCAGTGTCACGGCATACAATTTTCCAGCAAGGAAGAGCCAGAAAGACAGTCCTAATAAAACAGGTGCATAATGACTGATTGGTGGCAGGTGTGCAGCCATCCAGAATGCATTGCCCGCCACCTGCTGCTGAAAACGGAACATGACAAAAGCGAGCTACCACGTTACTGAAGTTGTAGCGAATCAAAAAGTCCCACACCGTGGCAGAGCAATTAATACTTCCCTCCCGCAAAGCCATTGTCAATGTTTAAAAAGACGCTTATAATAATGATACAACACTTCAGTTGTTAAAATAAGCTTTTTTCACATTTTTAGCTATGGTGTGCGGTGATATTTTTTTTCAATGAAAGAAATGCGCCTTGGCTCGAAAAAGATTTTAAAACACTGATTTTATTAAACCAAGACAGAAAAGACCAAACATGTATGTAAAAAAAAAGGAGTGCTATTTAGTTTTGTTTGTCTTTTATAACATATTTGGTATCCAAGGAATCTCAAAGTAATGGAAAATAAATGACATTTTTGGAATTTTATGGTACTTGGATTACATTGACGGCAACGTTGTTTTTAAACAGTTAACGAGTAACTGTTGTGGAATACATTTTTTAAATAAATCCCTTGTAGCACAGGCTCAGCCTGCTCCTTAATTAAGTCACCACGAGACATTCGCATTCACGCATTTAGGTATTGCGTTATTACAGCACCTAGCCAGTTTCCGGGTTTGCATCCTGGTCAAGGTCATTTCTTCAATTCAATCTTAGCCTTGTGTCCTGTAAACTCCTTTGTACCCCTTTACCTTATTGGTGATTCCTTCCTCACTGGTGATTCCTTAAGCCCTGAGTTCATGACAAAAACACTCATTCATCCCTCGCAATCATTCCTACTCATCCCTCCTAAGCGTCCCTCCTCAGTCCCCCCTCATCATTTCTCACAATCATCTCAACCAACATCACCCCACCCTTGTTTGTATTTCCCTGCATTCACTGCAACATCTCCAATAAAGGACACTGAAACCCACCCTCAAGTCCTGTCTCTTTGTACCTGTGCTCTGACCGGCACACCATCTGGTTTAGTTAACCCTCTTAAACTAATCAGCCCTAACACCTCCACAACACCCCTTCCACTTCATTTTTGTACTGTACAAGCAATTAAAAAAAAAATCCAAAATATATCCCCATCTAGGCCTCACTTTCTTAGGACAGTGCACTATTTTATAAATCATTAACTGGTTAATGACTGAGTACTGATGACAAATAACAGGTTCTTCATATTTGTGTGGAAACAAGGCGCTGCACAGCAATTGGAACTGGACTCCACAGCACTTGTAAAGTGATATCGGTGTTGAAAAGTGTTCTAAGGCAGAGATTTCTACCATAAATCTTGACTGATCTGTTTGGGTCGATTTTTTTTTTTTTCTTTGCACAGAAAACTGTTCGGGTGTGTTGATTGAAGCCTTGTTTTCCTTGCAAGTGAGCTTTGCTGTCTTCACACCAGACATAAATATGGTATTGATTCGCCATTCTGCCCAGCTTCCACCATCATTCTTCGACTCCGTTCACCATGTGAGAAATTGGTGGACAGTAAACTGCATCCTGTGGGCAGTTGTCCACCAGCGAAAATAGCTCCGTTTGGTCCGCAATAAATCATGCTCACACACCACGTCTATTTGTCACCATGAAGGATTCAGCAAGTGGAGTGTGAGGATATTGCTTTTTTAATTTACTCCTCGGAAAGTGATGTTGTCCTTTGGCCATTTGATACATGTCTGATAAGAATATGTGAAAAGCTTGAAAAGGTATGTTTCAGCATTACAATGAAGTGTCCTGATTCAAATGATTACGATGACTGAAATATCAACCTGAGCAGTTATTTCTATTGTTTCACTTCATGGAGCTCTGCATTTTTGACTTACAGTGCTTGTTGACATTATTCCACTATAAAACTAATAGTTAAGGAATGTGTTTGGGACAAGGTTGTTTTGTATGCCGGGCTTCCTTTGAACTATTATCGCATTTTTGGTTTTAATATGCTGGGAGACGATAAGCCTTCTGAGCTCATCGAGGTGATGCTAAACCTCCTTGGCAGTGAAGTACCTTATTTCCTTTTTTATTGAGCTGTTTCTCTGCCATATCGTGCTGAGTGTTCAGACAGTTTGCCGATCCTACCATGACATGAGCTCTAGCAGAGAACCCAAAAGGCTTCTTCGCAGCATTTTTCTTCTGATAATACTGGCCCCTTCACGTTATGTCCCCTTGGACCATGATGCAAGACTGGGCTGCAGCCTCGCTGCTACCAGGGGGCATTACACTCGGGGCACTACACTCGGGGCATGTGAGACTTCCACTGTCACGTCGGTGCAAAGGCAAAATGGTGTCATCCCCGTTGCAACTTTGACAGAGCAGGAAATGCCAAAACCTGTGCCCAATAATGGCTGTGGCCGTAGGAGTGGAAAAAAAAGGGTGTTGTTTGTCAAAGATACTTTCCCGATTTCAAGCAGCATGGGGATAAGGACCTCATCATCGACTTTGGCGGCAAGCCTGAGACTGTATCAATAGACAGAGTTACAGTAAGCTGACCAGTGTGGATGTTTCCGGACCTTTGGAGCTGGCCCGGGGCGCCATGCCAGGCTCTCGTCCCTGCTCTGCTGCCCCGGCCTCCACAGGGATACCCTTGACTCCGTCGACACCCTTTTTTTTTTTTTTCATTACATTTATAAGCGCCTTTCAAAACACTCAAGGACACTTTACAATCAAAACAAGAACAATAAAACCACAGATAAAATTATAAATAATAAAAGGAGAGATGAATTTAAACTGAATTTAGCGACTCGAAATAGTTGACGCCGGCAACATCGCCGACGCAAGGAGCACCAGCTGACCCAGCCAGGCCGGCCAACACGCGGGGTGGCCGGCGGGAGGACGACCAGAGGAGGTGATGACCCTGGAGCCATCGAGGTGGAAGCCCCGACGAGATCCACGGCGGATGAACCTCCGGGAAGGACGAGGAGCGACGCCCGGGAAACGGTGCAGCGCAGGCGGGGAGCCCGACCACCGGAAGTGGAGCCCAAGAAGCCCCGCCACTGAACACCGCAGCAGTCCCCCCACGGGCAGACGGAGGAGCGACAGGACGGTCCACAGCAGCGTAGCCCAGACACAGGTCGACGAACGACGGTCCAAAACCACAACGAATTGCGACAGGAGATGAGGGTTTCCCCCATGACGAGAGTAAACCATAAAAGAACCGTAAAACAAACGCTAAAAAAGAATAATAGCGGGTGAGCAGCGGCAGCCAGACGCGCCAGCGTTCACTCAACCCGGAAGTGACCCACTCCACGCCGCGCCTCGGCCAACAGGCCTGTGTGCTCTACTCCTCCTCGACCCATTTGCTGACTCTACACAACTAGCTGGGCTAGATTCCAGTATGTCTGTGGTGTCCAAGAATCTTTCCTAGAATTAAATCCAATGAGTGCTGTCAAAGTAGGCTCCAGCTGTCATTGGTTTGCTTGTGCACACAACTTGGGTGCTAGAGGAGCGATGGCTAAGGATAAAGACAGAATTGGAGTTGTGGCTTTAATAGGGTTTTGTCTGTGTGGCAGGAACTGCTCCATATTGGACAAGCGAACAAGGGAGTAACATTGCATGGTGCTAATGATGTTCCTTGCATGCAGGTAGACCCCCCCCCCCACCCCTTCCCAACACACACACATGCACACAATTTACGGTACAACATTAATCATTGTATTGTTTCATTTTGAGACTTTGACCCTTGTCTTGCCTAATTTGTACAAAATACTCCATAACAGAAGAGCTATAGGTATACTGGGTACTGGTTGCTTTCTAGCTTCATCTCGTATCAGGCTTAATTTGTAAAGACAAACTGGATAATTGGCATCTGGGATGATTGGCATCATTTAGCAGAATCATTCCACAACAGCATGGTTTCTGCATTAGGGTGTTAAGTTGGGCCATACAAAAAGGCTGGCGGGTCACTTATGCAGCAAGGTGATGGAAATCACTTGCTTCCATGTTTGTTTTTGAGCTGCGATGAATATCACTCATATTACACACATTTTTTTATATACAGTATCCCTAATATGTATTTTGTATGGCTGATTTAGGTTTGTTGAAGGTCATTAAATACTTGTCTGCTGTCTATCCCCACGCGTCAGGGCTGTACATCATTGGCAATCTGTCTGACAGACCGACCAGTTCAACTGTGTTATTCAATATGAAAATCCAACATTGTAAAACCCAGACATGAGCCACATGGACTAACAGTACCCACTGGACATACACTAAAAGAGAAATTTTAGAGTAGGCATCTTGTTTTCTATTTACGACAGATATAAATTTACTTCAGCAGATCCATACACCCACACATTTTGCTGTTCAACTACCATGGGAAATAACTGGCTGGTTAGATCGTAAATTGCTCAATATGTTCACAAGCTAGTATGTAACGGTGTCCATTTGTAAGCACAGACATCATAATGCAGTAGGTCATGTAAAGACAATAATTTGGCAATCAGCAAGTATCTTAAGTTACATGTGTGTGAAGCGGGAAATAGTCATCAAAACATGTATTTTTGTTTGTTGTTATACACTTGTCTAGGGTGTAGGCAGGCGCAACACAAATCAAGACCACACAGCAAAACTGTGATCAAACAAAAGTCGTAAAATTACCACAGACACATGGAAACAAAGAACAACACAATATATTCATTTACGATGAAGTGCTACTTCAAGGTAAGCAAAGGCCAAAATAACAAACAAAACACAGCTAACTCAGCCAACCTGCTGTTCTGCCTTCCATTCATGCTCCCATTTAGACTTAATTTATGATTTGGATTTTGGCTTCTCCCTTCCCCATTGAGATATTTATCACTATACAATGTGTTCTTTCACCAGCATTTTCTATCAAATTGTATCTACTACTTCATTACCTTATGGTTCTACCCAACATGTGCTGGAACCTAACGTAATGTAACTATTATTCCAAAGTTCCAATGAGTAAATAAAATATAACATGTCCCTACCACTAAATTTAATGTTTGAAAGCTGATTACCACTTAAACATTGAGAAAGCCATGCCTCAAAAGCTGGCCACTTTCCGCTCCTAGTGTCGTAAAAAGATTGCCAACAAACACATCCAGCTCAACCACGTCACCAACATGGACGATTAATTATGTTAAGGCGGGTATTAAGGCAAGTATTTGCCTGACAACTCCTTATTTTGAAAAAAGTATCTCTTGAAAGTCTTACAAAACTGGTTAGTGCAGCAAAACAGACAACTTGCGTGCTTGACCTGCTTCCTGGCAAACTCGTTTTAAGATCTGTTTACAACAGGGGTTGGGAACCTTTCTGACTATGAGAGCCATAAAAAAAATTGGAAATTACTTTCAGTGAGAGCTGTGTAATATATTTTAAAACTGAATAATGTTGTTATAGTACTCACCATTAATGTGGCTCCTGGTGCTGCATGGATTTGCAGATGTCTTTGTAGTCTGATTGGTACTTGGTGAGGTTAAGCTTCATGCAAGCGTTGATAGAGGCTTTCATCCGCTAAAAGTGATTGTAGGATTGGACTTGATGTTTTTAAGACGTGAGAATGACCACTCACATGCATACGTAGATCCAAACATGTTCAATACAGCGAGACTCACATGCGGCAGTGTGTGGTATGTGGCAGGAAGCACTTTCCAAGTTTTGAGAATCAGCTGGTCTTCGGTTTGCAGTTTTTTTCCATTTCTGTCCACATGCTTGCTCGCCAACTCTGCTTCCTGCCGTGTGATTCTTTCCAAATCTTCGTTTAGTGACTTTAAATTATTCACCCTCGTCTCCCTGCGGCATTTTCATCTTATTAAATGGACTTTTACATCATTCGAACTAACATTGTGGACCAATATTGTGTCAAATGTTGCCCGCTCGGCATCCATTGCAGTCTGGTCATCATGGAAGGGGGATTGTCCCATCTGCGGCCCCTTCTCAAGGTTTCTAATTTTTTTACCAGATGGAATTTTTTTTTTTTTAAGTCTTTCTCTCCTGGGGGTTAAAATCAGGGGATGTCGTGAATAATTGTCAACTGTGGGCATGTGAAGACCTTTGAGACTGTTTGTGATAAAGGGCTATAAAAAATAAATGCAGTAGCGGGCCATGCATTTCAACCTTAGGCCTTCAGTGACGCCACATACATTAACACAATATAGGCTCGTCAAGCAGCACTTAATTTCAGGAGCATTTAAAACTAAAAAAAAAAAAAAAAAAGTATGCATTCACAATTAAGAGCAAGAAACTAAATTCACAGATATTGTCAAAAATAAAAAGATGATTTAAAAATACTAAATAAAATGCCACCCAAATTACAATGTGTGATCTTAAACAAGTCTGTCCAATAAATTGCGCAATGTCGCAGTTTCATATAAGACACCAACCAAACAAGAACAAAACAAACTATTCTTTGAAAATAAAGTGAACAGATCGTTTGCATTTTGAGAATAGGCTACACAACAGGAAATAACTGAAAATGTTGAGCAGCTGCGATTGAACGAACTTTAATGCACGAAGGTGACAACAATGCGCCATTATAAATTGCAGGTGAGCAGATTTATTTGATACATTTTTGTATCTTTGTCATTTTATTTCGTGACCACTAATTTGATACTCACGAAATAAAATGACAAGAAGAAATGTAAAATAAAATTCATTTACTCACCAATGT
>NW_017806277.1:1512001-1515892 GCF_001891065.2 Hippocampus comes | reverse complement strand
TCTGAAAATGACGGACAAACCCTTTTCCTTGCTGGGACAGGCTCGCTAGCGCAGGAGTTGGGCGACCTCTTTGCACAATATCCAGCTTTTCGTGGAAGGTCCGTCTTGAAAATTGTGTGGAAAGTAGTTCTGCAACCAGATCAACGTCTTCTCCTTCGTCCATTTTGGGTTAAAATGCAGTGATAGCTCCAGCAGGCGCTAATCCAATCACCGAACGCGCACGGCCAGTCTCGCCGTAAGCCCTTCTAGCTGGCCCTGGTATGCAAACTCGTGATCTGATTGGCTATTGCAACCTGACTGTGCCTGTTCACTTACAGCACACAGGGGCCTGCTCTGTTTAATCTGAAGGCCCCGAGCAAGTTTAATTTACCTGGCAACACAAGCTATCTGAAATATGATTGGTTAAAAACTCTACCATAATAAGTTATTTATCAAGTGTCTTTCAATGTTATTTAAAATAACATTGAAAGCCACTCGACTAAGTGGAAATAATATGACGTAAAGAATGCAGAGAATAATTTTGTTTACATATTTATGAAAATAAAATAACAAATTAAATTTTTGTTATTCTCAGAAAAGTAAATTTATTACATTTACTTTTCTGAGAATGTTTAGGCCAGCAGAGAAGGCCTTGCTGGCCCTGACGGAATGCCACTGAATAAATGTGACTTGAACCACACTGTCAAAAAGAAGGAGACCAGCATGGTAGCAATATGCACACTGTGGCGCAAGGAGTCAGCTTTTACTGTTGTGCTTGGTTGCCACAGTAATGAGAGAAACGGCTACATATGGTGATTTTTAAGAGAAAGAGGCTTGATGAAGGAACTTCAACCGCTTGGCATCGATGTAAACAGAGTGTTCAAAGTGAAATGGCATGGTAGTGATCTATGACAGATAGCGAACACAGCTTTACAAAGACTGAAGGCAGTGCCGGGCGAATTAACGCCACAATTTTGTGAATGAATTGTGGATGCTTGGCTAACATGTCTGCTTGTACTATTGTTTGAGCTTTTGGTAAAAGCTGGCATCATTCCCAACGAGCCACACAACTGTCTCTGACAATGATGAGAGGGAACCTTCCATGTTTGATTGTAAACTTGCCGAGCTGCTAATTTCGGGTGGGTACTTGGTGAGGTTAAGCTTCATGCAAGCGTTGATAGAGGCTTTCATCCGCTAAAAGTGATTGTAGGATTGGACTTGATGTTTTTAAGACGTGAGAATGACCACTCACATGCATACGTAGATCCAAACATGTTCAATACAGCGAGACTCACATGCGGCAGTGTGTGGTATGTGGCAGGAAGCACTTTCCAAGTTTTGAGAATCAGCTGGTCTTCGGTTTGCAGTTTTTTTCCATTTCTGTCCACATGCTTGCTCGCCAACTCTGCTTCCTGCCGTGTGATTCTTTCCAAATCTTCGTTTAGTGACTTTAAATTATTCACCCTCGTCTCCCTGCGGCATTTTCATCTTATTAAATGGACTTTTACATCATTCGAACTAACATTGTGGACCAATATTGTGTCAAATGTTGCCCGCTCGGCATCCATTGCAGTCTGGTCATCATGGAAGGGGGATTGTCCCATCTGCGGCCCCTTCTCAAGGTTTCTAATTTTTTTACCAGATGGAATTAAGAGAAAGAGGCTTGATGAAGGAACTTCAACCGCTTGGCATCGATGTAAACAGAGTGTTCAAAGTGAAATGGCATGGTAGTGATCTATGACAGATAGCGAACACAGCTTTACAAAGACTGAAGGCAGTGCCGGGCGAATTAACGCCACAATTTTGTGAATGAATTGTGGATGCTTGGCTAACATGTCTGCTTGTACTATTGTTTGAGCTTTTGGTAAAAGCTGGCATCATTCCCAACGAGCCACACAACTGTCTCTGACAATGATGAGAGGGAACCTTCCATGTTTGATTGTAAACTTGCCGAGCTGCTAATTTCGGGTGCAGAAGATGAGGACTTTTATGGATTTGTGGATGAGGATTGATCCAAAAATAATGTGAACAGTGTTAAATGCTTCAATAAAGTACCACTAAACTCAGTTTTGCTCCTGCTGCCTTTAAAAACATACACTAGTGTGCATGCATGCATGCTAACATATTGTTTAATGTAGCGTACGTTTTACCATTGCCTGCATCCAATAATGCAGTGCGTGTTATGAATATTTTACATACAGAAATAACACCGCACCTCTTAAGTCGGTGCGCAGTATGGTTGTGAAAATCCAGTAATTCAGGCATGTGATTCTTTAAAATTACAAAGTCAATGCATATGTCAAATGTTTAATGAGTGCAGCCATTTAAATGATTTTATTGCAAGTGGAACTAGCACATTTCACATGCAGTTATGCTAAAGGCTAAAGAGCTGGAAAATGCTGATGATGTAAATGGAGGTTGTTCGGGTTGGAATCTAATGACACAGCACACAGAAATATGGCGTGTTTCTTTATAGTTTTTTTTTTTTTAAGTCTTTCTCTCCTGGGGGTTAAAATCAGGGGATGTCGTGAATAATTGTCAACTGTGGGCATGTGAAGACCTTTGAGACTGTTTGTGATAAAGGGCTATAAAAAATAAATGCAGTAGCGGGCCATGCATTTCAACCTTAGGCCTTCAGTGACGCCACATACATTAACACAATATAGGCTCGTCAAGCAGCACTTAATTTCAGGAGCATTTAAAACTAAAAAAAAAAAAAAAACAAGTATGCATTCACAATTAAGAGCAAGAAACTAAATTCACAGATATTGTCAAAAATAAAAAGATGATTTAAAAATACTAAATAAAATGCCACCCAAATTACAATGTGTGATCTTAAACAAGTCTGTCCAATAAATTGCGCAATGTCGCAGTTTCATATAAGACACCAACCAAACAAGAACAAAACAAACTATTCTTTGAAAATAAAGTGAACAGATCGTTTGCATTTTGAGAATAGGCTACACAACAGGAAATAACTGAAAATGTTGAGCAGCTGCGATTGAACGAACTTTAATGCACGAAGGTGACAACAATGCGCCATTATAAATTGCAGGTGAGCAGATTTATTTGATACATTTTTGTATCTTTGTCATTTTATTTCGTGACCACTAATTTGCACCTTTGCATAACACTGTATCCTTATTAACGTATAAGAGAATAAACAAAAGAAAGAAATATGGACCAACTTACATCAAATAATAGCTTTATTAACTGTAACAGAAAGATTCAAAGTGCATCTGAAATGCAAGAATAAAATTACATTCTTAATTAAACTATAAACATTTTTTGACCGACCATGTCAAACCATACCATACTGAAAAATCAGTGGCGGGCCGTGCATTTCAACCTTAGGCCTTCAGTGACGTCACATACATACACAGTGCTCTGATGTTTCCTTGCTGCCTTGGTAAAACAATCCAGTGTGGCTCCAAACACCAAATTGGTCAGTTGCAAGCAATAGGCATTTCAGCAGTCCAATTTGCAGCGTTTCTCAGAGCCTGTGAGCCATAGGTACCGTTCATAATTGCTCATCTGAAAATGACGGACAAACCCTTTTCCTTGCTGGGACAGGCTCGCTAGCGCAGGAGTTGGGCGACCTCTTTGCACAATATCCAGCTTTTCGTGGAAGGTCCGTCTTGAAAATTGTGTGGAAAGTAGTTCTGCAACCAGATCAACGTCTTCTCCTTCGTCCATTTTGGGTTAAAATGCAGTGATAGCTCCAGCAGGCGCTAATCCAATCACCGAACGCGCACGGCCAGTCTCGCCGTAAGCCCTTCTAGCTGGCCCTGGTATGCAAACTCGTGATCTGATTGGCTATTGCAACCTGACTGTGCCTGTTCACTTACAGCACACAGGGGCCTGCTCTGTTTAATCTGAAGGCCCCGAGCAAGTTTAATTTACCTGGCAACA
>NW_017806277.1:1474064-1511053 GCF_001891065.2 Hippocampus comes | reverse complement strand
TTCTAGAATGTTGAGCCCAGCAGAGAAGGCCTTGCTGGCCGTGAGGGTCCGCCACTGAAAAATACAATTACATAAAACCAATAAATAATAATGCATTCAAACTGATCACCAACATTAACTCCGAGCACAATAAAAAAAAAACTTTAACCTGTAAAACAAAATATAAATATAAAATAATTTGTGCTAATTTTTTAAAATCAAATATGATGTCTGGATTAATGGCTACAAGTAGCAGTCACAAAGCGGGATGATTGTTGGCAATATTCAGCACGTTTTCGCTGATAAAAACTAAAGCTGCTTATCAGCGTGATTGGGGTGTAATGTCTTTAAGTGACGCCTTAATTTATTTGGCTTCATGCTGTCTGCTGCCAACTTTCCTCGTCTCCTAACCGTTGTCACAGTGAAGTCAAGCGCTACATACGTTCGTCATATTTCCTCGTCTTAGTTTTCGGGAGACCTGCTCTTTTCTCCGTCTCTCTCCGCCTGTCGACTTCGTGTCTGCACTGAATACTCATACTCTATGCTGTGTGCAAAGCGCGCATGCTCAGTGCAAACGAAATACCGAGCGGATGCTCCCTGCGCACACTCTGCCAATGAGAGCGCCACTGCCCCCTAATGTAGTGGAGGTGCAATTGCACTTTATTCGAGGACAGTAAAAAAGTGCATGTTCCCCGAGGTCAAACGCGCCCCCCTCACCGCAGCCTCGTGCCCCCCACTATTTGAGAAGCACTGCTTTATAGGTTGCCATTTTCGGGGGTCCGAAGTTGTTTTACCTAATTCACGTACCAGCATTATATCCACCTGCTGGTGGGTGTGCGTCCTCTTTCAAGCCCACCTTCCCCTTTCACATCAGCATGTCATTCTTCGTTACGTCCACCTTTTCTCTATATGAGCAGAGTGTCGGCACAACATCAGTCAGTCAAGCGGACCCCTCATCGAGGTCACAAAACAGCATTGACAGATTTTGGAACTCGGTGCATACACAAGACGACACCGATTATTAGGCCCCTGTCAATTTTTGAGAAAATTTAAGACTTTTAAGTGCGCCCTATAGTTGTGAAAAGATGGTAAATTGAAACTGACTGTATTTTTTTAAGTTACATGATTGAAGCATCGGACACAATTTAAATTAAATTGCTCAGTTTTACTCATTGGGGATGCTTCAAGTCTTTCTGAAACCTCAGGGTAGATCCTATGAAAAGAAAAGCAAAAAAAAAACATTGTGTTCTCATTTCAACTGGGCTTTTTCTCTCAGTGAGGTGTCACATTTAATTTAATGTTATCTTGCCTCTAGAAATGCAGACGCCGGCTGTGTCACTGCTGTTGTTACTGTTCTGTTTTTTTGAGGACAATGGTGAAGTCCATCCATCCATTTATTAACTGAGCCGCTTATCCTCATGAGGGTCAGGGGAATTCTGGAACCTATCCCAGCTGTCTTTGGGCAGCAGGCGGGGTGCACCCTGAACTGGTTGCCAGCCAATCGCAGGGCACACCATCATCCATGCTCACTATCACACCGAGGGACAATTTGCAGTGTTCTATTTATCTGTCATGCATATTTTTTGGAATGTGGAAGGAAACCGGAGTACCTGGAGAAAACCCATGCAGGTACGGGGAGGAAATGCTAATTCCACACAGCTGGGCGGGAGCCCGGAATCGAACCCACGACTTCTGCACTGTGAGTCGGACGTGCTAACCAGTCGACCATGTGCAAAACAAAAACAAAAAACAAACATGAACAACAAATACAGTCAGTACTTTAGAGGCTCAGTAGCACCCCTTCAAATATTTAACATAACAGCCCCTGAATTATTTCCCCTTGGTTTATCTGTGAGTTTCAAGAAATTGAAATTCCAATATGCCAGTACCCCAATCTGCCAGATTCCTAACGTGCCAGTGCCCCAAAGTGGCCCAGTCTTCTCTTGGATGCGTTGTCCCCTGCCTTCTCTGGGACATGAGTCAGGTTCTGCCAGAGGTGGGAGTTGCCACTCATTTTGACAGAAGATTCTCCCAGATGTTCTCATTAGTCCCTTACAATACATTTGGGTCTGCCAGGTCGGACCGGAATCTTCCCTCACCATCAGAGCCCTCACACCACGAGGTGGTGATCAACTGCCACTCTCTTCACCCAAGTGTCCGAGGAATCTAGCCGCAAGTGCCATGACACGACCACAAAGTGAATTGTGGCGTTAGGTATCCTGGTGCCAAATGTACCTTTAAGTTAGGACATGATGTTTGTTATTGATGATCTGTGAAGAGCATAGAAGTCCACTCAAAGAAGGACGGATGGGTTCAGATCGGGGTTTCACTGTCATTATGCATGTGAGCATTGAAGTACCCCAGCAGAAGAATGCAGTGCCAGGTGGGAGCGCTCTCCAGCACACCCTCAAAGGACACCTAAAATGGTGGGGACTTTTGTTGGGTGCATAAACACATTCCATAGTCAGGAGCAAGCTCGACTATCTCTTGTCGGAACAACTCAACCTCGCACACCAGCTCAGGCTGGTTCCCTAAAGAGGTGATGTTCTACGGCCCTAGAGCCCGATTCTGTGCCCGGGGATCGGACCATCAAGGTCCCTGGGTCCCGCTCAGCTCACATCGCACCCTACCCCCATGGCCCTCCCACAGTCGGCGAGCTGTTGGCGCTCGCCAATGAGTTTCACCTCCAGAGGCGCAAAATAACGTTCTGCTTTTTGAACAACGTCCATCCATCCATCCATTATCCAAACGGCTAATCCTCACGAGGGTCACAGGCATTCTGGAGCCGACCCTAGCAATATCACAAATAGTTTTGTTATGGCTTCCATACGTATTATTGCAGTCGTGTGCTTTTAGTAGTGTCTTTTGATATCTGACAGTTTTATAGTTTTATTTGGGATTTGGATCGCAGGGTCATAAATCAGACATACAGCAAACATTTTTTGACGTTAGCGTTTTCCTTTTCTCTCCCCCGCTCCTTCTTTGTGGTTTTCTTGAAGCTTTCCAGTGTTTGCTCAAAAAAGCACCCGAGCGCATGCTCAGCTTCAGATTCGCTCAGCAATTTAGACGACATTTTGTCAAGGAAAATAATTTTGGCACTTGTGCTCGCAGAAGCGCTTCTGTCTTGAGTTTTTAATAGCTTGCATAACACTGACATCTGCTGGGACTATATTTTGCAGCTGGTGGCAAGGACAATGCAACACTGTTGGTAAAGGCTGAATCTGTTAGATGGGAAGTGGGGGCATCTACACAAGGGACACACTAGATAAACATTTGTCCTTTCATCTTATTCTGTGATACACCTCAATTTGCCCCGACCACAGGTATTTCAAATTTGCGTAGTTGGGTGATCATGTACCAACAAGAACCAATTAGGGCAATTTTTTTGTCTATTTCTCGATGAATGCTAACGTCTCAGTTCAGAGGGATATATGCCATTTGATTAGACAAACTTGAGCAATCGCAGCTGACCATTAACTTCAGCTGAGATATTTGGGCAAAAATAAATAAATAAAACCATACTCGCTTAGTGTCAGCAACACACTGAATCGTGTTTCCTCTCCTGTCAAGATGGCAAAGACCGTGACACTCAATCTCACCCATCACCCCCACCCACATCTTCCCGGGCGCTGCAAGGGAAGAGCAAATGAATCCCATCTCGTTCCTATGATGTTATTCTTAGCTCCATCTCCCATTTCCAGTTTATTACAGACTGATAAGGTCACCCCACGCCATCACCTACAGCACCTAACTCCATTTTCTCAAACATCTTCAAATTCTCTGATTAATATGAAATGGTGTCCAGATTGATTTTAGGGGCTCTTCCAATGATAGAAAACATCAATATTTACTGTGTAGAAATCAAGATTCTGCCCCAGGTGCCAGCCTTTATCTGTGTACTCCAGGAACAAACTCCCAGCAGGGATTCCCTAAACCCGTGTTTGTGGTGCCGCTCAAGTCAGAAAAACAAGATTATCCCAGTTACTCCTCACAATGTGAACCACATGATGAATTTATAAATCTGTCTGTGTTGAATAAACTCAGTAATCTATTCGAATGGATTGTAGTTGTTCGAGTAATTACAGAATAAAAGAATTTCTCTATCAAAGGGAGTGAAGCTTGCCAACTGGGAGGTATTATGCTCGGGGATGACCTAAATCTCCTCTTTCCTCTAACGAGCTACTCAGTCACACTGTGACTGCATTTGTTCATTTAAAATCACCAGCCATTACAATAGCTACACCTCCATAATCGAATACATGTACATGAGATATCGGAGTCGTTGAACTTTGACAAAAAAAAAAAAATGCTCATTTTGCTCATGTTTCTTTTGTGTGTGTGTGTGTGTGTGTGTGTGTGTGTGTGTGTGTGTGTGTGTGTGTGTGTGGCATGTCTTTTGGTTGAAATGCATTTCCCCCATGAGAGATTGCGCATAACGAAATTACTATTTACAAGCTTCCACTGTATCTTTTTGACATCTTTCCACCTCCTCAACCAAATGTATGTAAGCATCTATTCTCTTCTATTTGTTTTATGTTATACATGAAAATAACTTGGAGGTGAGATGGTGAGTTTTGTCAGCATTACAACACAGATGTTCGATGATTAGTCCACATAACACACATTGTCTTGAGAGGGAAGAAATTTCATCTGTGCTGTACAGCACATTTGACAATAAAGTTGTATCCAATCCATTCCAATCCAATAACTGTGAGATTTTTGAATAATAATAATAATAATACATTTCATTTATAAGCGCCTTTCAAAACACTCAAGGACACTTTACAATCAAAACAAGTGTGGCCGGCGATAGGACGACCAAAGGAGGTGATGCCCCTGGAGCCATCGAGGTGGAAGCCCCGACGAGATCCACGGCGGATGCACCTCCAGGAAAGACGAGGAGCGACGCCCAGGAAACGGTGCAGCGCAGGCGGGAAACCCAACCACCGGAAGCAGAGCCCAAGAAGCCCCGCCACTGAACACCGCAGCAGTCCCCCCACGGGCAAACGGAGGAGCGACAGGACGGTCCACAGCAGCGTAGCCCAGACACAGGTCCCGACGACCCCCACCACGGGGCGCAGAGGGGCGGAGAAGGCACGGAGCCCCGTCCGACAGCCGAACAGGCAGGACGCCGCGACAGCGCGACCGAGGACAACCGTGCGACGACCGGCGGTCCAAAACCACAACGAATTGCGACAGGAGATGAAGGTTTCTCCCATGACGAGAGTAAACCATAAAAAAAACGTAAAACAAACGCTAAAAAAGAATAATTGCGGGTGAGCAGCGGCAGCCAGATGCGCCAGCGTACACTCAACCTGGAAGTGACAACCGGAAAGGAGATCTGAAAGGTTCAGATCAAAGCACCGGTCAGCTATGACCGTGAGGTTGAGCGGGTTGTTCAGTAATTGGGACATCCACTGTTCGGTTCCCGCTTTATCTGAGTCATGCGGTTGTCGTGTCCTTGGGAAGATGCTTCACCCACCTTGCCTCCAGTGTCAATGTTTGGTGGGGTTCGGAAGTGCCGCAGGCGCACACTGGCAGGCATATGTAGTTTAATATCACCATAATGTGAAAGTTCGAGTGCATTAATATTGTCTCCATTGTGAGCGCTTTGAGTGTCCAGAAAAGCGGCATATATCTGATACATGATTATTATTATAATTATTAAAAAAATTAATCAGTGATGAAAGTCAACAACATAGACAACAATATAGAACTTGACAATCAATTGTTAGCGATACAAAAACTTTAAAAAAATAATAAAATCTTCATACTCTGCATAGATCATACCTTTAAGCGTTAGCATCATTGCTACTTGCAAAAATGCATTATCAAAAGATGACACGATTCCTGCTTTTGTCCAGTGTAGTCGTTAGCGGCTAAACTGCTAAAGATTACATTGGCAGGCTGTGCAAACTCTGCTTGCGTTTTGATGCTTTCCATTTCATCACTTGGGTGCAACTTGATTGAATTACTCAACCGGTTTGTTAGTACTGCCTTGTTCTTGATGATATATTGTACCTTGCACAATGGCTTCCTCCATGTTTCTCTGGAGATACTTCCACAAAAGCAATGGGATTAAGGCACTTCTCATCAAAATAGTTTCAACTTTTGATGATTATGCTAAGTCATGGCTGCCCATTAGCTTTGCATTTAGCTACACATTTGGTCATTGTTACTATTGCTCTCTGTTTACTATTTCTTTCATTGATTGGCGGATTCTGTTGACTTCAACTTGCAAACCAAAGTTAGAAGGAAAAGGTGGACTCTGATTGGCTGCAGTTGCATACATTTCTACCGGGTCTGATGGAGTACCGTATTTTCCGCACTGTAAGGTGAAACTAAAAGCATTCAATTTTCTCAAATGCAGACAGTGCGCTTTATAATCCGATGTGCCTTTTATGTATATAGATCAATATTCAGATTTCTTGGACGTAGTATTTTAAATGTTCTGTAAAGTGCTTTGTGACAGCTGCAGCGGTTGTGAAAGGCTATATAAATACGGCTGCATTGTATTGTATTCCCTTTAGTGTAGCTCCATCTAGTGCATATATCACACAACCACAGCCACTACTGGAGCTTCTAATCTATACGCCTTATAATGCGGTGCTCCCCATATATGAAAACAATTTTAAAATCCATTCATTGAAGGTGCACCTTGTACTCTGAAGCATCTTCGAGTGAAGAAAATACATTCATTAACTTTGCTCACAGCTCGTCATGAAACATCACGGTCCTCAATCATATAAATCACCCAGCTCTATTCATATTCAGAAGGTAATCAATGGGGTGCGGGTTGTGGGGAGGTGATTTTTATTTTAATTATTTTGGTGCTTTGTTGCTTTAACATGAGTCATCCAGCTCAACGGTTCAGAAGGATGTGATCCACAAGACATCATTTGTGTCTGCATGAACAGTACAAATGTAAAATATACTATACACATCATAATATGTCACAAAAGGAGTATTTGGAAGTAACACATCACATTAGCATGTGCATGTACAGTATGCATCCCGTCTTTACCCCCCTTTCTCCCTTTACTGTGGAAGAAAGTCAACAGCCTGAAGGAGATAATGACATGCTCTGTGCCTGCACTCTGTATGCCACTGGGGGGCAAAATAGAGCGATCAACATCTCTGCTGTGACCCATTTTCGAAACACTGCGTGGATCTCGTCATGCCTTTGTTGTTTCCACTTTGAAATAAAAATGCAGCATAAACATACAATTCATTCTAATGTCAATCAGGACTCCTGAGTGCTGTGTCACTGCCGCAAAGGTCAGACATACTAACGAGGCAAGACAAAGCCTCCTTTTCCACCTCATCATTAAAACAGACACAGAGATAGACAGAGATGGAGGAGTGTGATGAGATGGGAGCTCATTATTGTCTTCTGTTAGCTGTCATGCTTTCACCACAGTGACACACAATGTTATTTATTCACCAGGCCTGCAAATTTGTACAGAATCATTCTTGGCACACAATAAAGGATTCAGAGCAAGTGCTGTGCCTAGTTGTTGGTGTTTAACAAGTTCTTACGAAGAACGTGTTTGGTTTGCCACCGGCAAAGAGCGAAGTAGGAGCTACGTGATTATGTCATCGTAAAGGTCCAAACGTCAATGCTACGTCGTCGTTTACCCAAGGTGTCTTAATAATAATAATAATAATAATAATAATTATGCACTGTTAGCATTTGCTTGGCAAACTAGCATCGCATCGATTATAGTCGTATGTAGCCTGTAACAGTCATGCAATCAGCAAATGCTTAGATCTTTCTTAATCATTGTAGATAATCACGAATCGGAGATCGCATGCTATCTGGGCACATCCGTGATCACTCTTCTAGTGGGACGCGATTGTGCCAGAGTTCACCGCTCAACATTTTGTGCGGGGAGCCATTCCTCTCCATCTGTGATCGTCATGATCACCCCGCCCCGTGCCCCCTGACGTAGTTGGTGCCAGTGTCTGGCCCAACAAACTAATTGGGGCCAGCTTCAGCATCAGTTTCAAGCACCAGAGCATGAGCCAATTTTGGTGGTGGAAAAGAAATAACTGGTGCTAACGTGGGCACTGGCCCGGAACTAGCACTAGCACAGGCATGGTGGAAAAGCGCCATGTGCATAGATGATCACTTTCCTTTTCGCCGGAGGGAGAAATCTAAAAACTGCTAAAATTAGCAGTTTTCTAGGAGGAAGCATGAATTGGTTTAAAGATTGGGCGGGTGTTAGGAAGAAAAACAATGGGTTGATTGAATGTCACCGTTCTACTGGCTGCTGAGTCCCTCAACATCGTTTCATCTTGTGTTCCAAGGTTAAGTGTTGGTAAATTGGGAACCCTACAGGGATGGTGCATTATCACCTAAGGACTAAAGGAAACTGTCTCCAATGCACCACTATTTTTGACAGTCCTAATTTATGCAAAGTGTTTTGTGCAACATCCAATAAATTTGTACAGTAGTGAGAGTTGACTTTACCCAGCCCACTGATGAGAACATTGTGATTCATGTAACATTGTAACATTTCATATACTTTACCATTTCAACTGCTTTTAAACCAACATCCTGGTGATGAAAATTTGTCACGGTGCGCTTATACGTTTTGCTCAATGTCAGCCAGGGGTGCACAACCAGTCATTGATCCCTTGCAATTTTGTGTTATGCATTCCGTCAATGGTTTTCCTTGTTGCCCCCTCGTTGTCCAATGTTTGTCTGTTCACCAGCAATTAATTACATACGTTACGTCTCATTGGACCCATCATGGATGTACCCCATGTGTTGAAAACGTTGCCATCAAAGTGAAATATATCAATGTAGATGTGTATTTTTCAACTTTAATGCATTATTCCAAGATCAACTAATTAAGTACGACCACACATGTAAAATTAAAGAAGCCTTTAATTGTTGCTATGCTTCTAAAACAAAAGTAATGATGCTGTTTTAAAATGCAGCGAATGAAAAGTACAGCTACTTGTATTAAATAGATAAAAGTAAAGAGTAGTTTAAAAAAAAGAAATACCCAGTCAACACCCAATTCCAATGACATTGGGACGTTGTGTTAAACAGAACACAATGAATGATTTTGCAAAGCATGTTCAAAACTATATTTATTGGAATACATTACAAAGACAAGGTCTGTAATATTCAAACTGATAAACTTTATTGCTTTAAGCAAATAATGATTGACTGGCTGCAACACTTTCCTCAAAAGCTGGGACTGGGTCATGTTTACCACCGTGTTAACCACCTATTCTTTGAAAACTATTCAATCAATGTTTGGGAACTGAGGACACTCATTGTGCGGCCTGGTGGTGGACTGGTTAGCACGTTGGCCTCACAGTGTCGAGGAGCAGGGTTCGATTCCGGCTCCGGCGTTCCTGTGTGGAGTTTGCATGTTCTCCCCGTGCCTGCGTGGGTTTTCTCCGGGTACCCAGGTTTCCTTCCATATTCCAAAAACATGCATGGTAGGTTAATGGAAAACTCTAAATTGTCCCGAGGTGTGAGTGTGAGCGCAACTGGTTGTTTGTCTGTGTGTGCCCTGCATTTGGCTGGCAACCAGTTCAGGGTGTACCCAGCCAACTGCCAGAAGACAGCTGGAATTTGGTTGTACAAAGACCCAGGGAAAGAAATTACTAATGTACAGTAACAAAGTATTTGTAATTCGTTATTTCTCATCTCTATTGAATAATGGCAACGATGTCTTTCGAGTTGTCTTGGGGACACCGGTTTTAGACATGGTGTCTCAAAATACAGAAATTAGAGTTGATGCTTGAGTGATGCTTGACTGTTTCCTGTTGAGATCCAGTCCGTTGAGTCAACTGCTGTGACACGACTGCAAATATCTTGTCTTATAAATTTTATTTGAGGTTTCTGGAGAAATTATATTTAAAAACACAATGATACATAATTTGTATGTGGATTAGAAAGATTAATTACATCTGACTCTCATGAGTTAGTCCAATTGAATAAACAGAGAACAATGAGCAGAGACAAGAAACAGGAAATTAAATCTGATGTGGCCACAGCCTCTGTGGATCTACAATTTGGTAGCTAAAATACAGGGTCAGGCCAAATGATCTGACACATTTGTAGGTTAAATAAAAGTCAAATAAAGTAAAGAAACAAAAAAGTGTTTTTATTTTCGAAAAGTACATATAATGTCATTCCGTTTCATTGTGCGTTAAAAATTAAGTTGAGTACTGGCGGTGCACGGTCGGCCGGTTGATTTTCATTTCAATGCAGATCCAGCAGCTCTGAAGTTGGTAACCCATAACAAGATCGTGTTTCTGGTACAGGATCATGTCTATCAAGATTGAAATGCAAACGGAACACTAGTTGTGTTGCAGTTACAGATTCATTTGTTTTGATAAACAACGGGGTGAATTCCTTGGCAACCCGTGAGAACTGGTCACAAACACGGACATAAAACATAAATACAAACGACATTACAAAACCGTAAATGAAAGAAAAACGTTATGAAGACAATTGATTCAACAAAATGGCACGCAAACATTGTGGGCTCACATCGACAAGGGGCTAATTATCCTGAGAAGTCTTGCTTGTCTCCTTCTTCCTTCGTTTAGTCAGTACAGTGAAATCCCTCTACAACGAAATCATGTTTGCAGCAAGACATTTTTCACAACAGGGGGTTTTTCACCTTAGCAAATTTGATCTCAGATGTAAACACACACACACACACACACAAGGACCGTCATTCATTGCGGTATGTGGGCCGAGTGTCGTGCCGTGTCCGCGCCAGAGCTGGGCCAGACCAATTTTGCTGACTGGGATGTGTACTCTTTATTTTTATTCCATACACTTATTTGACACTTCATATAGTCAGTGTAGAAAGAAAAAAAAGGAAAGAAATTGCGAAATTTACGATCAGCATTCACTTTCACTTCCATCAATTTCTTGGAGAATGTCTTTTATTTTGCTTCCTCCGTCTTTCATTTTGATCACTTTTCCCCTCTCTTCCAGCGTCAGAGCCTTTCTTGTCTTGGCTGCTTGACATTCAAAGGTCCGTTTTATAGCCATTTTAGCAATGCAACGTTCTTGCTGCGTCTGAAACTAACAATTACAAATACCTCCTGGACTGCGCATGTGTAAACCAGTGTGGTGGTTGCTGTTGCCGTTTCCGAACAAAGCAGTAGAGGTCGCTGTTGGATTAGACTTTGTTGTAGTGAATCTTGCCGCGAGGCAAGAGTAGAGAAAAAGATTTAGTACAACGCATAAGGGGTTTTTTTCCGTTGTATGGGGGACAGGAGAGTGGGAATGGTGTAAATGTATGAAGATTTTTTTCACACTAGTGGGTATTTTCGCCCATATAGGTTTCGTAGCCTAGTGGAGTTTCATTGTAGTTTACTATGCTTTTGGTATTGTCTTCGTTTCAGAATGGCTGCGCGGAGCTCACAAAGTAGTTGTCTGTTTGAATGTGTGTTGGCGACTACACACGTCAATTAGTGTTGGGCAGAACCCTTTTGGGTTACAATTGGTTCCTGCTAATAGTTACCACTAGATGGCAGAGGAACACTAACAGGGAAATAACTCAATGGGGATTATTATGAGACTGTGACACCATAATTGGGGTGCATCAGATTATAGGGCGCACTGTCAGCTTTTGAGAAAATTTTATGCTTTTAGGTGCTCCTTATAGTGTGGAAAATACATGACCATTCGGTGCACCGTATTGTTGGGCGCAGTCTCAGTAACGGGTGCTATTTCTGTATTTGACACATACACAAAACTAACTGTATTATTGGGCACAGCCAGGTATGGTAAAACATACGCCATCTTAAACATAAGGCATGCATGCACGCACACTAAAAACACGTTAGCTTGAAGCATATGGTAGCATGCATGCACGCTAAAACATACCAGGTATGTTAGCTTAAAGCATACGGTAGCAGCTAAGACATACGGACACGCTAAAAACACGTTTTTAAAAAGGCAACGGAAGCAAAACTGAGTTCGGCTGTACTTTATTTAGCCATTTTACAATGTACTCACGCGAGTGGTACCTGCTAGGGGCGTGCCTTTAGCGTCCTCTTACACGCCTACCCTTCACTCACTGGCGACTGGTACCTGCTAGGGGCGTGCCTTTTGCGTCCTCTTACTGCCTACCCTTCACTCATTGGCGGACTTCCGCATTCCTGTCGTCACTCACGTCCGCCTTTTCTCTGTATAAACAGCGTGTCGGCCCGAAGAGCTCTCAGTCAGGCTTTGGAACTCGGCGCATACACTAGACGCTCCGCATTATAAGGCGTCCTGTCCATTTTGGAGAAGATTTAAGACTTTTAATGGCGCTTTATAGTCGTGAAAATACGGTACTTAATATTGTGTGTACTCCGTGAATAAATTTAGAGGCTCCTCAGACCATGTGGATGTTCAAATAATGAAGGATAAGCTTTTAAAAAACAATGTCAAACATCTTTTTCCCCAAAATGCACAATTATTTATTTAATTTTGAAACTCAATCTTCATAATTTTAACGTTAATAACTTGCATCGTGATTTTGCTTATGAGTTGACTCATGTCCTAAATAACCACGAAAAGCATTGTTCTCATCAATTTGAAGCTCGTTCCATTCAAACGCTTGGACCGAGTTTTCAGATTGTGATGATACCACCACATCTCAAATTTACAAACCGACTGCGTGATTAATTTGCGGGGAACGAGCTTGTCATTCTGATTCATGAACATATGCATGGAGGAAGACAATCACAAGACAGGTACACACGTGCCATGAATACAATGATGATTTTTGTGTCTGCACTCAATTTAAGCGCAGGGATGGAAAATGTCAACGTATTTTAGACTTCAATCCCTTAAAATCAGCGTTCTTCAGGGATTGAGAATGGTACAGGTGCATAAATACTTCATCCGGATAACCTTCAGCATTTTGAGAGAGTGCATCACCTTAATCCACATCCACCAGTAAAAAAACAAATCAGGTGCTAATTTTAACAAACAAAAGACTGTTGTTTAGCTTTCTGTCTTCATTTTCCCCTTCAGAGCATCAAATGAAGTGATCATGTTCCTGCGTGTAGCATGATTACATTTGGGGATTAATTATCCCTTGTTTGTTTTTTGTGACGTGTTATTCAGTTGAATGACAAGATAATAAACACTTGTCTTCTGCCAAGCAGGTGTTTGTCGGCAACAATACTTAAGGGAGCATTTTAACCCTTTCGGAGTCAGCGGTTACTACAGCGGACAGCTTACTGATCATGTTATCAGGTTACTGGGTGCATGAAAGGGTTAAATGAAGGTAAGTGTGGCGATAGGTGAACATATGAGGAACAAGAAAACAAGCCATCCCTGATCACCAACTCCCCGAAAGCCAGTGTGCAATGGTATTTCCTTTTACTTTTCCTCCTCAGTCTGTCAGGACTCTAAAATGTAGAATAAGACTCACTCATCAACCCTGATGTTGTAAATTGTTTTGTTTTTTTTGTTTTTTTTTGCATCAATGTCTTTACCTATTCCATATTCAGTAAGGCGGAAAATGCTGGTCTGACCAAAGCCAGCATTCGGTGGTTTACCTAATTGCTAACCACTAGCTGTACATATCGCGTGGAATGAAGACAATGCTACATTTAGGGACTTCGAAAGAAGATTACGCACACACAAAGAAACAAGGCAAGTCACAGATGAAGAACCAGCCGACTACCCTCTTCAAAGCAGCACTTGCTATAAGTGATGGTTTGACACCCAAAGTGAAAAGGGGAGCCGTTATGGTTGACGCAGGAGCGACCTCTCACATCGTAAATGACAGAAAATGATTTACTAGCTTTGACAGTACGTTTCGACCAGAGACTCATTCAGTGGACGTTGCTGATGGAACACGTTGCAGTGGAATGGCTCCAGGTAGAGGAACAGCAATGATAAATCTCCTGAACGATGAGGGAAGAATGCACAGAGCACAATTGCCTGACTCTGTACCGTACATGCCTTCATATCCCCACGACATTTTTTTCCAAGTGTCCAGAGCAACTGGCAGAGGAGCAACATGAACTTTCAAGCAAAGAGAAAGCCACATGGTCACTAAAGATGGTAACAAGTTTATCATTCGTGAATATGAAGAACTGTATTACCGACCAACAGTTAATGATAATGACCATTTTAAATAGTGTCATGACGTCCAAACCTGGCATGAGATTCTCGAACATTGTAATTTTACAGATGTACTCCAGCTCCCAAGTGTGGTAAAAAGGTATGAATGTCAAGGGGGATGTAGTGAAGCCAGATCAGATGTGTGAAGTCCGTACACAAGGGAAGTTAATTCAAACAAGGAGTTGGGAGCCAGACGGCAAAGCAGAGAGACCATTACAATTTATATCATACCGACCTGGCAGGCCCAATGAAGTATAGTAAGATACAAGTATGCATAATGTTTTAGTGATCATTTTTCAGGAGCAATACTGGTGTATTTCCTACCTCTATAAAAGTGAATGTGTTTCCGAAGGCGTAAAATGTGAAACGGGACACTGATGGTGTTTTGGTAAACTCACCTGACTTGTGTGCGGGCAGCGTGGGATCGGTTCCCACTTAGTGACGGTGTGTATGTGGGTGTGAATGCTCGTTTGTCTCTCTATGTGCCCCTGAGACTGACTGGCGACCAGTTCAGGGTGTAGTCTGCCTTCCGCCCAAAGTCAGCTGGAATAGGCTCCGGCAACCTGTTCAGGATCAGCTGTGATGGATGCGGATGGATGGATAAAATGTGAAATGGTGACAAATCCACATTTATTATACTGTTATATTTGTATATTTGTCGATATTTGATTCGGAACAAGTAAAGGAAAAAAAAACTGCAAACTGGACGTGAAGAGCAGCAGTCGTGTCCTTATTGTCTCCTTTCTATTCATATTTTTTCAGGGTTCACAAATTACTACTACGGTCACCTTACAGCCTAGGGACTGGTAATACTTGTGTTAAAAAAATGGAAGCAAGAAAGCCACAGATTTGATCACACTGTTGTCATCTGATTTAATGCTAACCGACATGTTTACACAACACTTCTTTGGTGGAATTTTGTGAAGATGTAGTGACTTCTTAACAGACTAAAAGTATTTAGTAAGTTAAAAACTCTGATTAAAGTAAATGAATTCACTGTCTTTCATAATACCGGTAATTAATATTTTACTTGCCTTCATTTTAGCGTAAACCCAATTTATAAGTCCAAAATAACTATGTATAATAAAGCTAGTATTGTTCAATGAAATACAGATGAATTATTGGCTTTGTTTATACATTATGTCATGAAATAATTATAAATGAAATAACAACTGCAATATTGGGGGCGAGGTTGCAATAAAAAAAACAAAAAACACTTTCTTGCATTTTTCGTTTTCTCCCGACAAAAAAATCGAGACATAGTGCAACCGTATTATTGTGCTGGCATTCCTTTATTTTAAAGGCCTGACTTTTTCGGCTATATTTCATGCCCATGATGCCCGAGAGTTGCTGAGCAGCCCGAAGTTTCGTCGTTGCCTTCAGTTGTGAATAAAAGCTTGCATTTTGGAATATGCCTTCCTTTCTGTTGAATCACTTCAAAACCCAGTATGAATTCAAATATTGTTTATTCATAAAACCATAAATACACATTTTCAATTAACATCATCATTTGACTGATTTTACCGAAGTTAACACGAAAGCAAGTACAATTCTATATCAGCGCAAATTCCTCTATTTTACTTAAACTTGCACCTATGAATGCTGAAGTCATAATTTTTTTTCTGTATTCACATTGCAATCAGTGAGATACGAAATGTGACCAGAGTTTTTCTCGAGCAAGCAAATGAGAGACAGGGATAAACATGCAAGAAAAAAAAATAAATCCAAACAAGTTGGCAATGATAAATTAGCTACGACATGAATCTTGAGACAGCTTATATTTGTGTGACATGCTTTGTGGATACACTGTTGATTCAGGGGCATATTTTCCCATTCACGCTTAATTTTCTTTTTCTTTTTACACACTTTCAAAATGCGGGGATTCGCCTATCCAGACTTCTGACCCAAATCATCAACAAGATGCATGACCCGGTCCTCTCTTTCATCTCCCTGGTCCTTCACATACTCCTCAGCATGTCTAGTTGAGTAATGACGTCTGATTTCTTCAGCACCACAACTTTCTCTGTGCTTTCAAGACATGTTTGGGGAAACCCCTTGCACTCCACTAAATAAAACGTTCCGTCTCCCATTTTTCTTGAAATGGGCTGTTCTCGTCAACAACCTTTCTCTTCATGGCAGGTTTTGAAAAATACATCACTGTGGGCGATTGACAGGATATATTTACTTTTCACACCTCGCTTGAGAATTACGTTTTGCTAAAAGCTGTCATGAGCCTGACCGATGGGAGCCCAAAAGTGAAGTGAAATGAAAATAACTACAAAAAAGACACGGCAAAATAGGTGGGCGCCGCATTGACATTTAACTTTGATGTCAAATAGGGGGCTGCAAAATATCATCTTGAGACTTCTGCCATAAAAGTAATTCAATCAGAATACGGTGCTTATGACCATGTTTGAAACGTCAGAGTGTTGATCAGCCGTTGCTGTGAAACCATTGTGTCAAGCAACACATGCGGGAGAGTCACTTTTAACAGATTTTGACTGGCATAGATCAAAATTCAAAATACTTTCAGGACCTCTTCAAGATCTTTGCTTTTTGTTGTTTTTGTCTTTTGTTTTGTCAAATGGTGTTGGTTGTCCTTCATGTGGACACGATGTGGACTGTTTTTCAGCGTTTTGGCCACGACATTCGTCAAAGGAGAATAATCTGTGCTTAATGGGTGCGCCTTCTCTGCAGCACGTGTGTACCAGCACCGATTTGGATTTTGACTGGGAGGAATGTGCTATCTGACTGTCGCTCCTGGACAGCCCCCGGGCGATTCTGATTTTAGCACCTGTCATGGGCACCAATTTTCACAGCCCCGTTTTGTTCAGCGGAGATGTCGGCGCTGTTGGACAGTCTGCGTTGGTGCGGCTGAATGGATGGCTGCTAAGCCGAGGATGAGGAGAGAGGAGCGTCAGCGTGGAGCGCAAATGCGTGTTTGGAACTGAGAGTCGCGCTTGAAATTGAAGCGGATTTATATGGGACAAGAGAAGTAAACCGAACCAATCTCTTTTTTTTTCGTCTTGTAAATTTAGCTCGTAGGCGACGTGTGCACATTTTGAGCATGACGTCTCTGATCCACTGGTGAAGGGACACTTTGATTCTCTTCTCTTTCATCTAGTACTACTTCAACGAACAAAATGTATGCAGGAATAGTGGTTTAAGATTGCATGACTGTCCGTGTCTGATGTCATGTGTTATATTATTTTGTTATTCTAACTGTTAAAGGGCTTTGTTACAACTGCAGCTGTTGTGAAAGTGCTGTATAAATTAAGTTGTATAAATAAACAAATGGCTCAAAATCGAATTCATGGCGCCATCACAATGTCTGTGATGGCCGCTTTTAAAACTTTAAGCACCCCCCCCACCTCTCCCCACCCCCCATCAGCATGTGGAAATGCTGATTGGCCGGTGATGGCTCTCACCATCCGTCAGAGAGCAGCCGAAATAACTCACAACGTGCAAAATGATGTTTGACCCTCACAGGACGCTGTATTTAATATAATGAATGTTAAAGACAAAAAAAAGAAAAAACATGGCTACCTTTCTGACAGAACACTCATTTCATGGTCGCTTCACCCAGAATGCGCATTTTTCATGAAGGTGCAAAAATGTTATACTTAAGTCGATGGGAGAATCTGTGCAGCCCCTCCCCCCAAAAAAGTGTGCCACAGCGCACCTTTTCTGACTCAAGCACATGGGAGAATATGCCCCTTCGAGTGTCCAAAACCTTCCTCCCCCCAGCTTTTCACAATGAGTCAGTCCATAGGAGGCCTAGTATTGACTAAATGGTGCAGTCTCCTTCAACTCATGGTACCCCTGGTGGTTTGGCTCTGTGAAGAGACAGAGAGGTCGTTAGAATGACTACAAATCCATCCCTCCCACATTCACCGTTAGTTTTCACTCTGACTGATAGAGGTGATTCAGTATGGAAATGTGGAAAGCTCATAAAGCATCAAAATACAAACTAAAAATTGTGCAGAACAATGATCGCCATTAACACACTTGCATGTAATGTGAACATTTTTTTTTTTAGAACATTGACAGTTGTCAAGTTCACTTAATGATTTTCTGTACATCCCAAATGATGTAGGTGAAAATAGCCACAAGTAGGATACGTTTAAGTGTGTAGATCAGTGTTACGGTACCAAAACTCATATTCTCTTCCACCATTGGCCTCTGTTCATTGCAGTTTACAATTCTTCCCTGCGCCGCTCCCAGAATAGTCATGATATCCACAAGGTTGAACTTTCCTTCCTCTTTGGCTTCCTGCACCTCCTCGGCCAACTCCATTGCGGCCTCCTCCCGTTCTTCCAACTCCTCTTGGCTCAGCAGTGCGTTCAGTCCTTGTCCCGCTGTCGTCTTACCAACCATGGGCGGTGCCAGAGAGCATAAAGCTCGAACCTTCCCATATGACTTGAGGTGTGCGACATTCGCCCGCAGGAAGAGCAGGAGCACATTGAGATCATTCAGGGGACATCCTAGCCTGCGTTTGTTGAGAACATCCAGGGCTGGAAGGACCTCGTATACGGAGATGAAGGTGGTGTCCCAAACGAAGAGCCGAATGACACTGAAGAGGACAATTGGTGCCAACAGAACATAGATGGCCCCATTAGCCACGCTGATCACCTGAAAGACCAACTGGCCGATCATTTTACATTGAACCAGCTCAGGAATCCAGTTCTGATCCCGTAGCATGCCGCTACGCACAAAACAGCTGAACTCATCCTGCAGGAAGGCGGACAGGTGGAAGTAGGCCAGATAAAGACAGGCAGCTGTCATGAAGGTCAGCAGGAGGAAGCCTCGCAGGAAAAGCATGCTCACAAGGAAGTAGGAGTTTTGCTTGCATTGCATGTATCTCTCCAGGAGGGGGTACTCAAAGTACCGCTTCCTCTTTGCTCTGCGAGAGAACAAAGAGAGAAGAATGTGAGCACCATCTTCCATTTCAATGTTCATACAGCTGCTCATGATTCTTGGGAAATGAGGACATTCTATATTTAACTCGAAGGAGCTGCTTACCGCATTACGCACAGTAGGCTTCCAGAAAGACTCTTTCCCCTAACTTTGCGGAAACGTGACCTTATCATTACTCACGTACATTTACCGTATTGGCCCGAATATAAGACGGCCCTGATTAGAAGACGACCCCCTCTTTTTCAAGACTCAAGTTTGAAAAAAGACTTTTTGAACACCAAATTAATTTTGATCCAGAAAATAACTACAGTACATCTGAAACAAATGATTATAACAATATATTGGAGAGAAAAAGCATGTTATTTTGCCTCATTCAAATCTTAATGTCTGAACATTTAAATATGTAAACTAAAGTGCAATCACATTCGCAAATGAATGGCTTCTGGTTTTTGAAATGCAAATGACATCATAGCTTCTCCTCAGCTGCCGGTTAACCTGGCCGATCTTCGACCCACTTTTCTCCAGATTGTTTCTACATTTCTCCATTTTCTGTTATCTCTTCTATTATTTTCTTTTCTTTCTTACCGCTATTTTTTATTTTTCTTCTTCGTGCTACCGCTATTTTTATTTTTATTCTTCGTGACAGGGGTTCACTTTGGCCTGGGGAATCAAGTTAAGCATTCGCTTCAATGATATCTGCCGCCATCTAGCGTCGTGAGTGGGTATAATGTCTAGACCCCGAATTAAAGACGACCCCCACTTTTTCAGTCTTATTTCAATGCAAAAAAACATTCATCTTATATTTGGGCCAATACGGTAATTGGGTAGAAAGGGAGAGCACTTCTACTTCAGCCGTATTTTCACAATATATTCCATGTATTGAATAAAAAGAGAATAATATTCATCTTTTGCCCAACTTTCACAAAGCATTGACTGGCTGGAATGGACAATTTTAATATGACCTTTATTCATCACAGTCACATCTAAAATAATCTTTACCAGCCATGTCCTTGAATTTGAAAATACCCCGACCTTGTTGATAATGCAATGTTAAGTTTTCCTTACATATGACAGATCTTGGCATCTTTGAAATTTCCCAGATTTCTACTTTTCGTGAAGTGGTGGTCAATGCTTTTTTTTTTTTTTTAAGGCATTCCACTGTGCCCCAGTGCACAAAATGAGGTCCATAAAGACATGGTTGAATGAGAATTTGACTGGCTTTGCGCAAGACTTGACCTCACCCTCAAAGAACAACTTGAAGAATGAACCAGAGCTGTAATTAGGAGTCATTCCGCCATGGAAGTGAGAAGGAAATTATGTATAACCAAGTTATCAAATGTAATGGTTCAGATCATATATTCAAATCATATATCTCAATGTATGTTACACACTTATACTTTGTACATATATTCATATATAGTCTTCTAAACATATATTCTTCTATATCCTGTTTTGTTTTGTTTCATCTCTTTTTAGTTTTGTTTCATCTTTTTCTAGTTTAGTGAAGAGTATACTAACCACAATTCCAGGAAGGAACATGGGGTCAGAACACCCTGGCCGCCCAGAAGCCAGGTGCAGGGGTAAACAAATATATTTGAATAAAACAATGTCCAAATAAAACAAGGGTTAAAGTCTTCATACATGTCATGTCATATTGATTTTCATATTGATTGTACTGTTGTAATTCTTGTAACTCCTAATAAAAGCTCGGGTATGGGATGGAACGACAGACATTTGATCAGCTCGCTGTGGTTTCATCTTGCATCTTGCCTTGGGTGTCCGTGTCCCTTTGTCTCTAAACTTCCTACTTGTCGTGGGGAGGGTTACTCCAACGCATTGGGCAGGATTCTCCCATGACAGGATGAATGGACAAAAATCCCAAAGACACACTCCGTAATCTTAGAGGTCTTCCTAGAAGCCGTTTTAGTTGCTGAGAGGAATCCCAGTCATTATTTTCGTTCATTTTTGTTTCTATATATACAAGTCAACACATTTAACAAAGGGACGGGTCATTATTTCTTACCTCTGCAGCTCTGCTTGAAACGTTAATGGGTTCTTGGTGTTCTGACGCATATCAAGGATGCTCTGAGCCAATCGGACTGAGCGGTTGTACGATTTATCCAGTTCGTCAATGACGAAGAGCAGGTCTGAGCCCAGGGAAGGCATAACAAGCTGGCGCCAGATAAGAGCTGGCAGATACATTAACACCGCCATAGCCAGAAGAGAATACGGGAACATCTAGAGAAAGAGTGACAGACAGAAAATGGAAGAAGATTCAAAATGGTGGGCAGCAAAAGCAACGACAATCCAATTTCTTTACGGTATGTTAGAGCAGTGGTCCCCAAACCCAGAGCCTCGGACTGGTACCGGTCCGTGGGTCATACGGTACCGGGCCGAAGAAATAGAATAAATAACTTACATTACTTCCTTTTTATTTATTTTGGAATCCGAAAGATGTTTTATTTTGAAAAATTACCAGATTCTCTGTTCCATCCGTCTACAATATGTCACTCTTGACGCAGGTCAAGGCGCGCTTCTCGGTCACGTGATAGGTTACCCGCTAAAATGAAAGCCGGGAGATAGAAAAATGAGTAAAAAAACAAACGTCTTTGGAAAGTTTCTTTTTGAAGGGGACAGAAGAGGAGCCTACGACTTTCAAGAAAAAGAAGGCTACATTTACTAAACAGTATCAGGAGTCCTACTTAAAATACGGATTTATCTCAAGGGGAGATTCCCACGCACCAAGCCCACTCTGCATAATATGGCACAATGGTGAATCGTATTTGTGGTGGCGTATCTTATTTTGAAGGCACGTTTAAACGTTACTATAGCGACCAGAGAGTGTTGCGGCCAGATAGGACATTTCTCATGTCATGTTTCGTGTTATTATTTTTTAAAAAATTCCACAGTTTTCATGCAGGTCATATCATATAATTTTGTTTATCCGCCACACCTTAAAGGCCGGTCCCTAAAAATATTATTGGACATTAAACCGGTCCGTGGGGCAAAAAAGGTTGGGGACTGCTGTATTATAGTACTGATACTTTTTGGTGCCTTTGTGATTGCCATAAATGTCACAAAAACAGAGCTGGTGGTTCTACCAACTTAACAGTCAGACTCATAATGAAGAGGACATGTAAAGGCGCCATGTTCCAAATGAATTTCACCCACTTTGTGTACCCAAAGGGAGCGCTCCTCAAAGTTGCCATTGCCGTCAAACTCGTGATGCATGAGGGAGTCCCAGCAATATGTATCAACATAGCTGGCCTGCTTCATTGTGAAATTGCTGGGAGGAAAACAGCTGATCTGCGGCCCTGCGGGAAAAAAAAACAACAAAAAAAAAAACAAAGCAACGTTATCAGGAACGTAATCTGCTCATATGGGAATTTATATTTTGAAAGTGTGCTGACATTATGAGCACAAACCTGACAAATGAGCTAATAGACCAGGGGTCGGGAACCTATGGCTCGCGAGCCATATATGGCTCTTTTGATGATTGCATCTGGCTCGCAGATAAAAAAAAATATTCTCGTTTGTTTATTAATGCATCCATCGATGGATTTTTCACTGCTTATTTCCTGTTTGGGCTGCAGTTGGCTCCAGGAGCCATTTTGATTGGATGATACTGGCCAACGTTGCCGTTGCTGTGGAAACAGGTATACGCCCCCTTTTGAATCAACCCGCTCGGCCATTAGCTCAAAACTAATCCTTAGCGAATAAGATGGCGAAAAGAAAAAAAGATGACGAGTTTGGTAGACTTCAGGACGAATGCACCGAAGGATTCGCCTTTGTGGAGAGAACGGGTTCTGCGGTGTGTCTGATTTGCAATGTCAAAATACCATCGATGAAACGGTCGAATGCAGAGCGGCACTTTGACACGCCCCATGCTACGTTCGCATCAAAACACTGTGCGAGAGATAGCCGAAAGGAAGCGAGCAAGCTACTGAGCAGTGTGCAAGCTTGCCAGCAGTAACTTCGCGTATGGACCCGGCAAGATGACTTTCATTCCGATAGTTTTGCTGGATTTTTAGCACAGTGTGTGTGTATATACATATATATATATATATATATATATGGCTCTCACTGAAATACATTTCCAAATATTTTGCTTTTATGGCTCTCTTAGTCAAAAAGGTTCCCGACCCCTGTTATAGACCATTCGATAAGGTTTTCAATGCGTTAGGTGCGAAACTATTCAAGGGTGGTTCGATTTGAAAGTAGGAACGATTCAATTCGGTTCCAGTCAATGAGATCACGATGTGATTCGATATGGTATGGCTCAATTTCAGAGAGTATGATGCAATGACTTTTGTTGTAATTGAACACACATTTGAATGAAGTTGCCAATACGGTAAATGTGCCATTTCCTTTAAAGATATAGCTCTCCAATAAAAGTTGATTCGATACGTATCTCGATACATTTCAAAGTGGAATGACTGGGTTCGATTCGATAAACTTGTATCATTTACATCAGAAAACGGTTCAAAACATTTTCTTGTTTGTATTAGCTGTTCTTATGACTACCAAATCATTTCAAAGGCAAATTTGTCTCTTCCCTCCACCGTGCAGGAAATAAGATTGCTGCTAGCACGAGATTGTGGCTAATATGAGGCTAACAGTTGGTGTTCTAGCTATTCATATTTTTTAAAAACAGTTGCTGGATGGTCAGAGAAGTCATCTGAATACAGTGACGATTATGGAAGTTGACAACACCGAAACCAAGTCGCTGCTCTTGTTTGTTTGCACTGCAAAAAGCAGCGCATCCTTGATGTTTTAGCTTGAATTCCCAAAGGCTGCAGAGACTGGACAAGCCGGCTGTGGCCCGCGGGCTCCACTTTGTCCAAATCAAGGCACATTGTGTTGTGGCAAAAGCCCACCTAGCGCATCGCACCTTAGGAGTGGCACCATTCCGTGACGAGGGGTTCCTTGTTGATGGTGCTAGTGGGCTCTAGAATGGGGTTAGGTGTCCATGACTGAATGTGATGTTGTTGACAAAGACATGTTTTTAAAATTTTTTAACATGTGGAATACTTAAAAAAAAAAATGCTGTATAAACGGTATGCTAAATGTTGCGCACCATTTTGAAAACCATCTGTGACTACTTCCCAAAATTGGGCTTCTTCACCTTGTACTTAGTTGACATTCACACAGCCACATATAATCCAAACAACCCACACCCGGCTGTCATTTCACGACTGTACTCCACCCTTAAACACAAACTAGGGAGGGAAAAGAGCTGTGCCCCACCAACATTGACTGAGCCTCACAAATTGAAGCGTAGGGCATCTATTTTTGAAACGTAGCCTCCACATATGCTCTGTAGGAACACACTCTCTCTAATTAAATCTTAGGATGTCAGGTCGTCTAACGCATTAGGAGTAAATGTTACATCGTCTCCATATAAAGCGTACAACATGCTTAGAATCGAAGGAACATTTTTTCCAATATACCTGAGCATGCCAACACTGACACGCTTGATATCATCATGATAGCTGTGAAAAATGCAAACAGATACAGTCCATGGATGAATGCATGGCTGTTAATTATTTTTCCCCCGCTGGCAATTAACCGTCTGAAATTCTTGGCAAATGTCAGGCATTGTTAGAAGACATCGCCGGGGGGGTAAATTTTGTACTCGGGGAAACCAGGCTCTCGCATCAAACTTTTGTGCACTGCAAAGTTTGACGTAACTACGAAGACGAACTAATACATTATTCCTCCACAACAAAGCTCAAACATCCAATACTGAAGTAGTCAAAAATCAAACACAACACTGAAATAAATGTCTTCGATATACCTTATCGCACATCCGTGATTGACCAGCGACAAACTTTTTTGAGAGCTTCTCACTGGTCACATTTTTAAAAATCACATCTGTGAAGATGTAATCACAAGGGTTATAATAACGCATACCTCTTGATACTGTATGTTCATATCCTCCAAAAGAAGGCCTCTACCATGCCCAAAACATGTTGAACTGTATGTATTTTGTCCTGCATTCACCCCATGCTCATTTTCGAGCCTCACTGAAATTGTCTGAGATTCAGGAGCTGGTCCCGTCTAATGCAAACAGCCCACTGCTGCTCACCCCACCCCATTGACTCCTTGGCTGACTTTCATTTCCATGATGACCAAAGAACAACAACCGTCGACTATTTCTGGAAGCGGGAGCAGCCTAGAGTGTCAAGAAAACAAGTACTATACACAGGAAATTGTATGGTCACATTTGAAAGTAGCACTTCATCATCATCAAGCCTCTGGGTAACACTTGGCAAATTTGTAGGGTACGTATAGTACGTAAGTGCGTATGGTTGGCACCGCTGCTTTGGCTGACGTGAGTTTGATTCCTGGCCAAGGCTGGAGCTAGTCAGTGTTATATCTTTGGCTGATGGTGACAAAAGTTTTTTTTTTTTTTTTTTTTTTTTTTAAATCCTTTCATGCATCCTGTAACATGATAAGCTGTCCACTGTACCAACCGCTGTCCCCGAAAGGATTAAATTTAGTTGTACAGGTTCTTGGCCAAAATAATAGTGGGAACAAAGTTTGGAAATGGTTTATGTTGGTCTATTTTAATATGTTTGAATACAAGCCTTGTGGATGCTTTACTACTATCCACTAGTCATGCAAATAATGTGAAGACAATGCAATCAAGACACAGACCAACTCCTTTACAGACTTGACTGTTATTGCCAATAATTGTTGAATAGTGATTGCACTCGTCGTGCAGTGATGTGTTGCCTGTCCGAGCCCCAGATTAAAAGGACAAAAAAGAGGGCTGGGTTGTGTTAGGAAGGGCATCTGGCTGGCATAAAAAAATGTTAAATCATGCAAATGACTCTTTGTGGCAACTCCTTTGGGACAAGCCAAAGGTCACAAAATTATTATTATTTTTTAATCTTGTGGTTTTACATGTATTTTTTTGACTGTTAACTCATATGGATGGTTACACATTTATTATTTTCCATTTCATCAAGTGTGACTATTTATTTCAGGTAAATAATTTGCTTAAGGTTCAATATTGGATCCCACAGTCAAAGAGGAGGACATAATTGGCATGCTTTACAAAAAATAATGAGCATTCATGCATAATTATTATGAGGGACAAAAGCAAACAGAAGGCAAACAAATGGACACAGAGACTTTCTTACCGAGGGACACCTCACGGGCAAAGGCCATGCAGACCAGCAACAGAGGGAGGCCAACAGATACATATTTGATGACCCTGTCCAAGGGAAGTTCCATCTCCAGGTGGCTGATCCGGTTTAGCGCGGCACTGTCTGGCAACAGGGCATCAGAGAGCATGGCCCTTGCCGCTTCCTTGGCAATGGACATTTTCAATACCTAACATGTTAAAACATGCAGCATAATCATGTTATCTGGTGTGTTGCGTAGGTCCATTAAAGGTCCGTTTTTGAAACATGAACCAGATACATGCAATTTTTTACAGCACATGCCAAGTTTAGGCAAAACAACCACTTACTGTATGTCTTCCAGGTTACTCCAGTGGTGCTCATAGAAAAAGTCGTTGCAAAGCAAGAGCTTTGGACAGTTTTGGAAGGTGCCTTATGTATTCTGGGCGTGTTTTCGGGAAATGAGAGGTTGGATTTTGTTTGAACCAGATTGAACCAGGCCCAAGCCTAATTACAGAGAACACATTTGGGAGCATGCACCCACCCAGATGGTCCTGACTCCAGCAGACCTTCCACTACATTTTGCCAGGCTATGCAATTATATGTGTGTAAATGTGCATGTTTCTTTGGCCCGACCCTACTTTTGAAGCACGGCGGCTCCGTCTTCCTTCAAACAAGTGAGTCAATGCCAGTGGTTGACTAAGGCTCTATCATTTGCGAGACTATTTTTACATTGTGCAGGCCGGAATCTATTTCTTTTAACGTACTTGAAGTTTGCAGTACATGTGTCACAGAAAAACTCAGACTGTGCAAAAAATAAAATAAAATCGATGTGATTGAATGAATATGACATGCATGCTCTGAAAGCATGACAAATGAAACTAAAATTTGTTCTGACAAGAAATTGGGCCAAGCAACAATCTGTCTGTGGCTGGAAACTAACTGCTGATTTTCGCTGCTCCAGGCATAGCAATTTCCTTGTTTTCATCTTTTCTTTCAGAGAGGATGCACCCTGTGACTTCTATATGATGCCGTTTATAACAATGCCGTTTACTCGCCGTAGGGAGAAGTAAGGCCACTGGCGTTATCTTATGTTGCCACTCGCTTTGAGAGGCTCTCATTACTCCGTACAGCGATCTCATGTAAAACACAAACTAATACAGTAACTGTGTTATCAGCTAAAAAAAAATGTGTATGTGTATACACACACACACACACACACACACACACACACACACACACACACACACACAATTACCACATACACACTGTCTTCACCTGCACCGATGAACATCCAGGGTACGGACATCGAGAGGGTGACCTCCTACAAGTACCTAGGTGTTGTTCTAAACAATAAACTGGACTGGTCTACGAACATGGACGTCCTGATTAGGAAAGGACAGAGCCGACTCTTCCTACTCAGGAAAGTGAGGTCTTTTGGGGTTCAGGGGCCACTCCTTAAGACTTTCTATAACTCGGTGGTGGCTTCGGCCATCCATTATGGCATTGTCTGCTGGTCAGGCAGCATCTCGGCCTGGGACAGAAAGAGACTGGAACGACTGGTCAGAAGGGCCAGTTCTTTCCTAGGCTGCTCCCTGGACACTCTGGAGGAAGTGGGCAACAGGAGGATGCTAGTTCAGCGAAAAGCTATGATGGACAGTCCCTCCCACCCCCTCCAGCCTGCCCTGACAGCACTGGGTAGCTCCTTCAGCCAGAGACTGTTCCACCCGCGCCGCAAGAAGGAGAGATACTGCCGCTCGTTCCTACCGACTGCTGTCAGGCTGCTGAATAAAAAATAAAATCCGTGAAAAACTAGTAACAATTGTAAATAGCACAGCCACCTTATCTATATCTATATTTATATTGCACTTAATTATATATATATATATACTTTACACACACACACTTGTTCTTCTACTTCTCCCTTTCATAATTTTGCAGCTGTAAATTGGGAATGTGTCCATTGTGAGACAAATAAAGGGTTTCTTATTTTATCTTATTTTACATACATCCTGAATTTATGGATAAAAAATTTAAGTCAATTTCATCTCTTTCAAAACAAACTGTCATGTTGCATTTCTTGCATGTCTCCAGCAGGTGGCAGTCGAGGGCCCTCCCTTGAAGTCCAAGATGGCGCCCGAGTAGGCAGCCGTCGGCAAGTGCTCTTGGGCTACTGAGCAACAATTGCGCTGAACAGAAAGGGGTGTGTTCATACACCAGCAAAGTCTTGAGTCAATTCCAACCCCCATCATGCATAGGAAGCTTCCCAACAGGGCTACGATACTTGGTGGGAAAAAAAAAAAAATCTTGTGACTTGGTCGAAAAATCCAAGAGCCAAAATGCATCAAAATAAATGCTGTGACATAACTGTCTGATCTCTGGTGGCGAAATTCATGATTCAACTATGAATTACGAAGACTTGTATGTACATACACTGATTTAATGGTGCAAACTTTGTGGATACATGTTTTACTTTCGTCAATGGACGCTACAGCTTCGTGTTTGCTTTCAAAACTTAGCTTGTAGCAGACATGTTCACATTTTCAGCATGACGTCTCTGATCCACTGGTAAAAGGACACTTTGATCCTCTCCTCTTTCATCTATAACTGCTTCAGACAACAAAGTGTATGCAGGAAAGTGGTAAAGATTGCACGACTGTCTGTGTCCTATGTGTTGTGTTGTGTTATTTTTGTTATTTTGACTTCAAGATGGCGCCGCGAGAGTGGCTGCCTTTCCAGCAGCTCCTATATTTTGTTGTTCTACTTCTTCCATTCATAACTTTGCTGCTGTGAATTGGGAATTTCTCCATTGCGAGACTAATAAAGGTTTTCTTATCTTATCTTATCCTCACTGTGCACACCTGCTGCCAATGTTCTTAACAATTGCCATGGATTGAAGGACTGCCAAGATGTCAACCCTTTGTCGGATTTTTCCTCATCTCACTCATGACTTTGTCTCCGAGTGTTGAATTCTCTAGACAATATTTCCAGTTCACGCCAAGTATTTTCTCGCCTCGTTTTTGCTTTCGTCAAAGTAAGTATTTTTATTGCTAAGCTTAGTCTCGGTTTTGTATCCTTTGTGTCTTGATTATTTTCTTGCCTTTTCATGACAAGCCATTTCCGTTCATATTATCCTCCTTGCCTTTAGCAGGCGTTTTTAGTTAGGGTAGTTTTGTTTTTCCCTGGTTATTGTAACTAGCGTTATTTTGTTGTACTTTGTCAGTCTTACCTTTTTGTATCAATAAACCCTTTTTGTTCAATTCCATCTGAGTCCACATTTTGAGAGTCCTATTCTGTTCCGGTCCGATTCTGTTGCGGACAACTTCCGGAACCGTAACACAGTCATTATTTTATGTAAATTAACCTTTTATTGATTGATGAACACTTAATTGACATTAAACAATGATAACAATCTCCCTCACCCCTTTCTGAACACTCAAAGACATTTCGCAGCGGATACACTACTCACGCACTCGTACGTTCACACTCCGGTGGTGGTAAACTACGTTTTGTAGCCACAGCTGCTATTAGCATGACTACCATTGCGCACCTGCGGCCCCTCCGACCACCACCAAACATTCACATCCAGCCATACGCCAGCTTGAGTGACACTGGAGGCAAGGTGGGCGAAGTGTCTTGCCCAAGGATACGTGACTCAAGACAGAGCCGGAATCGAACAATGGACCCTCCGGTTACCAGACAAGTCGCTCTACCTCTGACACATATCAGATATGCAACATTTTCTTCCTGATACATCTCTTTCAGCGTTTGTCTCTTCAAATGATCACGTATACGCCATTTCCAGAAAATCACATCACTTGTGGGCTATTTTTGGAAAAGGCCTGCAAGCTACTGATGTGGTCCTTGGGGGCAATACAAATTCTTACTTTTCAACGGGGACCGTCTCATTATTTTCTTTGATGTTATGTTTTGTTTAATGATTTTTCTTTTCTGAAGGGCCTTGTAGTGCAATTGGTGTACAATCAAATGGAAATAGTTGTTTTTTTTTTCTGGTCACTGATGTTTTTCTTTGAAGAATGGTGGACATTTTTAGAAAAATACTGCCAGTTTATGTAAACTTATGAGCAAGACTGTATATATCACCTTGACTAAGCCTGTAAAATGAGATCATATTAGCCTCTATTCGGCTTCCGGTCAGCCTGAGATCTGATTTTAAGTGTTTAAGACTTGGCTATAAGATACTACCGAGCTTCGACGTGGATGGTGTGAAATTTTTTGAATTTCAATGAAAAGAAGACAGAAGTGGTGGTGTTTGGTCTCAGTGGCCCTTGTACATCCCATCCTGTAGACTTGGGCCCCTGGGCTCCTTATCTTAAGCCAACAGCCTTGAACTTGGGTCTTAAACTGTACAGTGATTTTAAATTGGACTGGCAAATTGGTGCCGTTGTTAAATCCAGCTTCCTTCATCTTAGGCAGCTGGCTAAAGTAAAACCTCTCGTTTCTCATGAACACTTTGAAACATTAATTAATGCCTTCGTCACATCCCGGCTGGATTATTTTAATGCACTTCACTATGGAGTCAGCCAATCCTCCATTACGCATCTCCAGTTGGTCCAGAATGTTGCTGCTCGCCTCTTGACTGGTACTCGTAAGAGGGAGCACCTAACTCCTACTCTGGCATCTCTTCACTGGCTCCCTAAACATTTTAGAGTTCTTTTTAAGATCCTATTATTTGTTTTCAAATCTTTAAATGGCCTCGCCCTACTTTACCTCTCTGAGCTCCTCTGCCCCTACACACCTGCCCGGTGCCTCAGGTGTGCAAACCAGACTCTATTAGAGGCATCAAGAATTAAGCGGGGGCTCAGGGGGGATCTTAGGAGCCATCTTGAGCCTTATGCGCTCAACAAGCTAATCTTTTAATGATTCCAAGAGCTGAAAAGAAGTCAGGAGGTTCCAAAGCAATTTCTGAGCTGTCTCGGCCCCCATACCTGCGGAGGATTGTGGATCAACAGACTAGGACTGGACCAGAGTAGGACCACTTCCCTGGAGCCATCTAACTGCAAGCAGAACTTATCATCAAGTGTGATTCATGTTGTTGATGGTGTTTCCTTCATCTGTGTTCCCTTCTCAAGATTTTGTACTTTTTTGCAGAGATGTTTTCTGAAAATTTTTCCTTTCAAGATGGGGGCGGGGGGTTAGACCAGGTGATGTCCATCTCTGTGAACTGTGGGCTTGTGAAGTCCTTTTGAGATTTTTGGGTGAATAAGTGCTTTATAAATACACTGAAAATAGAAGTGATTCAAACTGCATACTGAATGCAGTTTGAGCGAGGTGGAGCGGGTGCTAACTAGAAAGAGAGATTAAAGGGTGCCATCGCCACCTAGTGTGGTTGAGAATGCAACAACCCTTCACACCAAATCAGTTATTTCTTATGAAGGAAAAATTGCTGAAATTTGAAACATAGTCATTAATTGAAAGACCTTTGATTTCAAGCTGGCGGTCCGGCGGTTGAGTGGTTAACGCATCGGCCTCACAGTGCAGAGGTGCAGGGTTCGATTCTGGCTCCGGCCTTCCTGTGTGGAGTTTGCATGTTTGTTTGCCTGCGTGGGTTTTGTCCGGGTACTCCCGCATTCCAAATACAGTGAGGATAAACGCATGAGAAAATAGGATGGATGGATGGAGGAATGCTAACTACAGTACTTAATTTGTAATACTGCTTGCAGATAAAACAAAATACATTGTCCACATGTGTCCAGTTACATATTTTAATTATTAAAATTGGTCTATTGAAACACAGTAGATTATGACAAGAAGTGTACAAATGAAATATAAATATTCCCCCTTTGTCTATCACTTGCGCTGGAAGATCGAGTTTTAAAAAAGCAGTTGAGAAAATAATATTAATGAGCAACAGATTTCACAGTCACCACTCAACATTAAATATAACACGTTTTTTTTTTTTTTTTAGACACCTTCACAATCCAAATTAGTGAATCCCTTTTCGTGGTTGAGTACAAAAACAGAACGAAAACCCTTTACCAGTCTCTTCAAAATCCTTCACATAAAACTGAATTCACGGCAGACTTTTCTTCCACGACTTGCTCAGTCCCTCATCTTCATCAAAATGATTTTCTTTCAATGAAAAGTCCGTCCGGAGATGACCATGGCTTATTCAGTCGGAGATTCCAAATTCCTCGACTGATTGTGTGATTCCAACTGACGTGGGAAAAAGTTTGCGGGGGGTTGGTAACTTTTGCCGCGCTCCCCTTTCGGAAAAGCAACATACAATAATCACCTAAAAGAGCAAAGCAGATCTCGAAGGACACTGCAGACAGCCATCATTGTCATGTTGCTTGAGCTTATCTTCTGAGCCCCAAACGAAAACAAACAACCGAAAGCAAAAAAAAAAAAAAAAAAAAAAAAAATCTGCACACCTTCACTCATCAAGACACTTGCCTACTACATTGGATTTGCTTATGGAGAACCGAACGTTCAAAGATCATGCTTAAAAGGCTTTCGGCAAGCTCGAATACGTTGAAGTGGAAGAAAAAAAAATGCTCAGTGTTTTGTTCGACCTGAGAATCCGGAAGATTTTAACAGGGATGAAGGAGGATTGTGCAGGTATTTCAAAAGCATGCCTTCGTCTCCTCTCACTTTTTGACTAAGCCTTGCTTTTGCAAAGTGATGTAATTACAGTTGGTAACCGCATTTCGTCGAGCTAAATTGTTGGGACGATTGGCATTTCGAACACTTGTTGGACGTGCATATTAAATATGGCAACGGTGCCATATTAGGTTGGAATCGGAAATTCGCCGTGTGGATGGGCCAAGTGAGGTCAACGTCTTCGTGTCTCTCTCCTCTCCGACTATTCCAGTTCCTCTCTGTGCTCTATGCTCACATCTCTTCTTCCCGCTCCTCCGGTGGGCATCGGCCTCCCCGTATTGATTTCATTCTCTCCGTCCTCTTCCTCCTCCTCCTCCTCCATTCCTTCCTCTTCCTCTTCCCCCTCCTCCTCCTCCTCCTCATTTTCATCCTCGTCGTCCGTGCCATCCATGGAGTCATCAGCTCCAAGCATGGCTTGCTGCATGGCCAGAGTGGCAGAGTCCGATGACAGCGACTGGAGGCTGTCCAGGCTAAGTGGATCTGAGAGTCGGCAGAAAGCAGAATTATTCGCCATTAGGGGTGGGACAAAAAAACACCTATTAGAATTGGGAAATTGGTTTTGAGTTCACTGAACTGAATCCTTACATTTTAAAATGACTGGTCCTTAAATCATAACGAACCCTATTTATCCATCCATTTTCTAATTCGCTTTATCCTCTCAAGAGTCGCGAGGGGTGCTAGAGCCTATCCCAGCTGTCTTCGGGCAGTAGGCGGGGGGAACTGGTTGCCAGCCAATCACAGGGCACACATAGTAGGACAACCATTCACGCTCACAATCATACCTAGAGACAATTTAGAGCAAAGGTGTCCAACTCGAGGCCCGGGGGCCAGATCTGGCCCGTCATATCATTTTTGTGCGGCCCGCAAAAGCAAATCAACTTTTCCGAGATGCTTGCTGAAGTCTGAAACAAAATTTAAAATTGTCATATGTAATCCATCATTACTAAGAGATATTGCAAGCATGATCTCATTACATACTTATTGCATGAACGTAAACAATAGTTGAACTAACCATTATTCTTGACTTTTGATTTCAAAACAAGCATCCACCAATTTGTTGTGCACTGTGTATGTAATGTGTGGAGGTGATCAAACATTGATACGGTTTCATAAAACTCACAGCCATAGTGGCCTGCTCAGGGAAACCGTAACGACAATGTGGCCCACTACAAAAATGAGACTGACACCCCTGATTTAGAGTGTTCCATTAGCCTGCCATGCATGTTTTTGGAATGTGGGAGGAGTACCCAGAGAAAACCTACGGGGAGAACATTCAAACTCCACACAGGAAGGCCGGAGCCGGAATTGAACGCTGCACTTCTGCACCGTGAGGCCGACGTGCAAACCAGTCGACCACTGTGCTGCCAACCCTATTTATCGAGGTACATATAAAACATCTTTTAGTGGAGAGATTAGCGCACATTCTTATTATCTATCAATCCCACCCATCATGTATATCGTTGATCTTTCCAAGGGTTGGGTGCTGGAGCCTCTCCCAGTAGACTTCAGGCAATATGATGCGTATACCCTGGACTGGCTGCTAGCCAATCACAGAGCACTATTATTAGGATCAGGATGATTATTATGTCGCTGATGGTTTAGCGGTAAACTCGCCTGACTTCTGAGCAGGCAGCGTGGGATCGGTTCCCGCTCAGTTACGATGTCGGTGTGAATAGATTTTTGGCTCTATAAGCGCCCTGCGATTGACTGATGACCAGTCCGGGGTATAGTCTGCCTTCAGATGGGATAGATTCCCCCGTGACCCTGTTCAGGAAATGCGGTGTTGGAAATTAGATGGATTTAAGATGATTATTATTCATCTATTTTCTACACAGCTTATCTTGCTCGAGGTTGCAGGGAGCATGAGCCAATCCCAGTTGACTTTGGGCAAAAGGCAGACTCCACCCTGGACTGGTCGTCAGTCAGTGGTCTTTCACCCTTTCAGGGACAGTGGTTACTACAGTGGACAGCTTATCATGTTATCAGGTTACAGGAAGCATGAAAGGCTTAAGAAAGGTTTGTTTGGTGAAGTTTCTTCCCCCCCACCTCCCAGACATTTAAACGGTTGAAATAATGGATGGATGGATGTTTTAGTGTCTCTCAGGCATCCTTTCCCCAAGACGGTTAGCTTCTTGCATCTAAAAGATCAATAGTGGCACTCAGTGGTGGAAATGGAAACATACATGATTAAATTTCAATTCGTTTTATTTATTTATTTTGTGCACTACACAGTTAAGTCCAAGTCATACCGTGGCTAGACTTGGAATTGAAGTGCATTTTTATTTGATGAAAATCAAGGAATATAATAAAATAAATCATTTCAGTGTTATTTAACCCTTTCATGCAGCCTGTAACCTGATAAAGAGAAGCTGTCCACTGCAGTAATCGCTGTCCCTGAAAGGGCTAATGGTAGCTAAATCTAGCCAAGGTAGGAATAATCTTGGGCCTTAACTGCATGTCTTCTACATACAGTATACATGCAGTCACACAGTATATTGCATGGAAAAATGGAAAATGTCTGAATGCATATATCATAGAAAGTATTTGATAATACTGTACCGTCTGAATTATTTCCTGTTTGAGATCTGTGCGTTTGCAAAACTCCAGCCACAATGGAATCGGGCCAGAAGCGCTGGGTGGGACGATGCTGGGACTTCATCTTCTTTGCTTTAGGAGCTGGGTCAGGGTTACTGGCATCCAGCATAGGCTGGAGGATACGCCGGCGAGCATTGATGAACCTGAAAACAGAGAGGGAAAATGAAGTTGATGCCTTCAATTACCCAGACATATTTTGAAAATGTGGCATAAATTCCACTTAAGCATGAGAGGAACATGCATACTCCACACATGCGGGCCTGAACTCTCGCAAGCCTCGAAATAAGCGGTTTCGCATCACAGATTGTGAGTCAAAATTTGTATTTTGCGGCTCATCAAAACACATTGAATAGCAAAACTGAAAATCTTCCCAAAAAGCTTCGCTGGGCTGGACGCACGCACGTTAATGCGGCAACAACGTGTCTATGCCACCTATGCACGGCTAGTACAAAGTCGAGGCAGGCTTGGTCCTTATACCGCACCAGCTAAGTAGCAATGAGCTTCAGCTTGCTAGTTAGTGTGGCCAAACATGTTGGTCTGCAAAGAAAAAAAGTGATATGGAGTTTTTTTCAGAAATGTCACAGCTATAAATGTTGAGGCATGATAAAATCTGGACTGCACAAGCTTTTATTAGTCAAATTTAAAAACAACAAAAAAAGGGAATGTCTCAAAAACCTGATGTGCTAGAAAAAAAAAGTCAGGACGTGTTTAAATCAGCGTCAAAAATACGTTGGGAGATATCTCAAGCCTTTGCTGATTAAAATTTGCTGTTGACAGGTGTTATTAGTAGACAATACATAAGACAACCAGAAGATGGCAGCATAGGGTAAGTCAAGTGTTCCCACAACAGCGCAGGTCAAGAACATCTTACCAGTTATTCACTTGCAAAAGTGTCAAGCTTGTTTGTGCTGCAATTTGCCTTTTCTCGTCCTCTGTTGGATACGGGTGCTAGCGGGAGAACAGAACACAGCATTTGGCATCAATAATTTTGTTTTGTCACCCTCAGCACATGATATTGTACATGCCATTTAGCTGTTATTTCTGCCTTACCATAAGATGCTGAAAGAGCCATGAGCGCATGATGTTAGTGGCTTGTTTGGGAAGGACCCCCCTCTTATTCCTTGACTTCTTGTCTTCGCTGTCCAATAGGGCTGACAGATCGACATTTAACTGTGGTAGAAGAGTCATGGATTATTGACACAAGGTAGTAAGAGAAAGGTAAAATCAAATTGGATGCATGGACTTAGTTAATGTTACCACGGTAACACAAGGAGGCAACCAGTCATCTTTTTTTTTTCCTGTGACAATGGTAGAAACACATCTTGAAGTGTCACCATGGTAACTGAGTTTGAAAAATAATGCTTCTTCCCTCAACCTGAAAAACATTTTTAGGTGTCCTGGAAAGCATGACGTGAGTGTCATTCATTATTATGACTAAATTATAAAAATTCCCATCTTTCACTATGTGGAGATAATGTCGTGTTTTCGGTAGCTTTCAGAAGTATCAGAAGGTCAGAGGTTCAGGATTCATTGTTCAATTTTTAAGCTGGAACACTCCAACTGCAATTATTGTGTACATTGAACTTAGATGATTAAATTATATATATATATATATATATATATATATATATATA
>NW_017806277.1:1441288-1474049 GCF_001891065.2 Hippocampus comes | reverse complement strand
TATATATATATATATAAACAAAAAAAAAAAGGAAATGTCTTAACCTGATGTGTGTGTGTGTGTGTGTGTGTGTGTATGTACATGCAGGTATATATAATTACTTGGAGCACATTGTATTGTTCATTCAGTGTTCATCCGAATTATGTGCAGTGAGAAAATTGATTGTCAAGTGGTATTAAACTCCGAACAATGAATTTGCAGTTCTTTGGGGAAGAAAAACCAAACTGTTGGGCAACCATGTAGGGGTGTAAGAATTTGTTGTGGCATCTGTGGGTCAAAAAATATATAGAAATAAAAAAGAAAGATAATACTGTACATTCTTCTTTTAAAGCCATCCATTTTCTACCACCTGTTTTGTTCTGGATCACACATGATCACCTAAAAATGAACATAACACACCTAACCTGAGTATGTACAAATTAAACAGGTTTTGCCAAAACTGCACTGGTGAAAGGACACTTTGATTCTCTCCTCTTTCATCTCAAACTGCTTTAAACAACAAAGCGTGTGAGGGCAAAGTGGTTTCCACGACTGTCCGTGTTTTATGTTATGTGTTGTGTTTATTATTTTACTTTATGTTAATGCTTTGTTTAGCGCTTTGTTACAGGTGCAGCTGTTGTGAAAACGCTGTACAAATCAGGATGTATTGTATGAACGTTCCTTTTTACATTTCCTTTTTGTCCTTGAATGCACGCTCGGGCCAGCCAATCACAAACCTCATTTTATGTTAGCCAATGACAAACAGCCGAGGGTGGGACAACGAGTGAGACGAGCGCGAAGAAAACGGAAGAGAAAGAGAAAGCAGAACACGTTCGATTGATTAAGAGCCAAGAGATAAGTGCTCCCTCGTCATTTGGAAGTGGGAAAAGTGGGTTTTTAACCAGAGCAGAGCATTGTGCAGACCAAGCTCACATTTGGAATAATCATAACAAAGCACACCAGTACAACAATATTATGTTCCACCACATGACAACACAACAACGTTTCTAGTGCATCGAGCAACATTGTAAATTGTGAGAGGTCCTTTCTAGAGCCAGAAAAGATTCTTAAGATAACATTTCTCTCAAAGAACCTGGAGGATGTTGCACTGGAGCCACGGGTGCACGCATACAATTTAATTGTCGGGTAATAATGTTCCCCACTACTCCCATGCATTTCATGTTTCCTCCCTAAAGAGTGGAGTATGGGAAGTGGTTTGAATGTGGGACCCTTGTGGTTAATTGAGAAGGGGTGGAGCCTAATAGATCTTAATTTAGTCCAAAACAAAATACTAAACCCACATATATGTGTTTATATTTATTTATAAACTTTTTGTCTTCTAATTTCTCCCTTTCATAATTTTGCTGCTGTAAATTGGGAATTTCTCCATTGTGAGACAAATAAAGGTTTTCTTATTTACTGTACAGTCGACACCTGCTATTCGGTGGGGAGACTGACTGAGCTAGCCCACGAAATGGGGAAAATCCACGGATAAATGAGATTGAAATGCACGGTGGAAGGCTGATTGTAAAGTATCACAGAAAAGACAAAGAAATACCCCCCCACCCCCCCAAAAAAAAGAGAATACTGTAGGTGAATCTGCGGGTGCCGATCTCACCGCTCTGTAAATTCTTTGCATTTCCTATCATACATCAAATTTTTGGGGGGTATGTCATCATGGGATTGAGAAAGTATACATCCGGGTATGCTGTGCTGCTTTACCTGTGAGTTCTGGATCTGAATGGTTCCCGGTGCCAGTGCCTGCGTTAACACTTGTCCTTGTGATGTCACCATAGCAACCGGCTGATACAGCGTCCCACCTAACATGAGAAATGACTGTCATGAGAATCCATTAGTTTCAGCAGACTGACACATCCGAGTCCCACACAACTTGTGGAGTCTTAGCACATAAAAGTAAATAAAAAGCATGACAACCAACAGCAATGACTGCTGAATTAAGGTTGTGAAGAAAGAATTGTTTTCCGCTGCTGGTCTAATTAGCCTTGATCAAGACAATTTCCACAGTCAGTTTGAGCGCTTCAATGTCTCGCGATCAAAAGATGACAGATTGATTCATTTGAGGTTAAAGGAGATTTCCAGAGGGCAGGATTAACATTTCACTGTACACGGTTGCCATTAGAAGGGTCTGCCAGCCATGCACCCAGCGAAGGATAATTACCACTCTTACTAAACCTAACAATGTGTGAACATGGACCATTTGATGAAGTTGAACCTACGTATAAGCCAATCAATTAAACCAATTACGAATTTATTTTCTCTATCTTTAATCACTCTTTGTAATCTGAAATTTAATTAAAACTCCTTTAAGAATATTTATCACACTGATGTCTAGTATTATTTACTATAACACTATTTCATGGAGGCATGCACCTTTGTTCTCCATCCATCTATTTTCCAATCTGCTTATCCTCACAAGGGTCGCGGGGGGTGCCGGATACTATCCCAGCTGTCTTCGGGCAGTAGGCGGGGGACACCCTGAACCGGTTGCCAGCCAATCGCAGGGCATACACAGACGAACAACCATCCATGCTCACACCCACGCCGAGAGAGAATTTAGAGTGTTCAATCAGCTTCCCATGCATGTTTTTGGAATGTGGGAGGAAACCAGAGTACCCGGAGAAAACCCACGCAGGCCCGGGGAGAACATGCAAACTCCACACAGTGAGGCCGGAGCTGGTATTGAACCTGGTACCTCTGTGCTGTGAGGTCGACACACTAACCACTGGACCACCTGTGTTCTCATCAGCTCCAAATTCATTCATTAGATGTGTATGTACAAATTCTTACCCGATACCACTTGAGAGTTGATGGTCGTCATAGAAACATTGCCCTGCTGCAAACCCCCACTGGGTGCCACAATCCCTGCAGGGTTGACAGGGTTGGACACAGAGGTCATGGACGGAGAGGAGGTCTGATTTAGTTCCTGGGGTATCATACAGAAACACAATACGTACAATGAAGAGATAAAAATAACGAAAACAAGCAGTGGTAATATACATAATAAGATAAGAGCTGTCCAAAGTGTGAAATTGACCTGCTGCATGCTGAGATTGGTGTGCGTAGGAGAATAGGGTGCCCCCAGGTCGTTACGGAGGAGGTTGTCACTGTGCATCTTGGTTTTGAGGCAGGTGATGTATCGGTTGCAGAAATCCTTACAGAGTTCATTGACCTTCTCGAGCTCCAATAAGTGGATCCGCAACACTTGAATAGCTTTAACCATCTGAAGTTGAAAAAAAGCACACGATCACAATATAAATACCGTATTTTGTGCACAATAAAGTACTCCGGATTATAAGGTAGAGAATAAAAGCGACAATAGTGGCTGAGGTTACAATAAGCATCCACTAGACTAGATGGTGCTATGTAAAAGGGAATACAATACAATACAATACAACACAGCTTTCTGTATATCGAGCCTTCACAACCAATGCAGCTGTAACAATGAGAACTGGTCACAAACACGGACATGAAACATAAATACAAATTGTATTACAAAACATTAAATGAAAGACAAAAGTTATGAAGATAATTGATTCAATGAAAAGGCACACAAACCTCGTGGGCTCACATCCACAAGGGGCGAATTATCCTGAGAAGTCTTGCTTGTCTCCTTCCTTCATTTAATCAGTAGTTAACTATGCTTTTGGTATTATCTTCATTATTCATTTCACAATGGCTGCGGTGAGCAAGTCTGTTTGAGTGTGTGTTGGCGAATGCACGTCAATTAGTGTTGGGCTCCTGCTAATAATCACCACTAGATGGCATTGGAACACTAACAGGGAAACAGCCCAATGGGGAATATATAGAGAGTTACACTCTCTTTCTATTAGGCGCATCGGACTAAAGGGCGCACTGTTGCCTTTTGAGAAAATTGAATGTGTTTAGGTGTGCCTTATAGTGCAGAAAATACGGTACACCTTTCATAAAACCTGACTTGCCACACTCCTAGATTGCCCACTTTACGGTGTTATATACAGCAGCACTGTATGCTCTCACTGAATGGTATTGTTCAGAATTGTGTCCACTGCTTCTCGAAACGGACAGGGTTTCAATACAGTAATCCCTCGTTAATCGCGGGGGTTACGTTCCAAAAAGAACCAGTGATAGGTGAAATCTGTGAAGTAGTGAGATTTATTTTTTACAGTCATTATACAATACTGAACTATGTATACAATGAAACCAAAGACCAAAACCTGTTTTCAGGCCCAAGCACAAAAAAAACAAACATTTTCAACAAATAACTATAATAGTTTTTGGAAATACTGTACTGTAAAATAATATTGCTTGAGCGCGTCCTCAGGCGCCTTTGCCGGTGCAGAACGTTTCGTCGACATTGTGGGGTATATATGTACAAAGACGAGGTGCGGAGACTGTTCACGTTGGTCAGTGCCTTACCCAATCAGGATGCAGAACGCAATTCACTGTTGAAAAGCATTAAAAAAACTGCCCAAAAAAAAAATCCGTGAAACAGCGAAGCCGCGGAAGGTGAACCGCGTTAGAGCGAGGGATCACTGTATTTCAAAAGGCAGAATCATATCAGCAAGAGTTTTTGTTGCTGTTTAGCTTTCACGTTTTTTGGCTTTAATCTTTGCCTCTCAAGACAGGAAAATAAAGACACTGCTATCAATTTATTAAGCGCAAAGCAGTCATAACGCATAACTAATGTGGGGGGGTTGGGAGCAATTAGAATTTGTTTTAGGTTTAACCCTTTCTGGGACAGTGGTTACTACAGTGGACAAGTTATCAGATTAAAGGGTTCAATAGGTGGAGTATTTTACACGTTGAAATTTGATATCTTTGTGTCAACAATGCTCTGATTCTGTTTTTTTTTCCTCCTCGTTGGTTTGTCTCATCTCTTTCTAAACTTCTGTCAGAAAGAAACCGTTTCTGTGTCTGTTCTATTAGTTAGGAATTTCACCCGTTGCGCTTTTATGTCCTCCTGTGTTTGTTTGTTTTTTTTTTCCGCTGTTGTGGTTTATTTCCTTTGTTTTCCGCTTTATTTTTTTAAATAGATGTCTTCAGTTCTTTTGTCCTTTTCAGCGACCAGCTCCTCTCGTGTTTCATGCGTTCAATTCTGTTTTCTTTTACCCGCTTTCTGTAGGTTTCCATGTGAACCTTTTGCTGATATAGTTTTTCGTTTCCTGTATTTATTTATTTTTTCTTGCTCACATTACACATGCTCCCTGAGTTAAATAAAATGATTGTTTGGTTGTTTTATTTTGAAATGTCTCTGCTTTTTATTTTGGGTCGATAATCTGTGTACATGATCTTAACAACCAAAAAAAATGTTAGAGCAGTTTGAGGAGATGGCAAAATTTTGAGCTAAATGTCAAATAAACGACTCCAAAATAGTGGTAAAACCTAAATGCATTGCAACGGTAGTTGTAATCTGTTTAGTATTCAAAAGAACACAAAATGGAAATGCCATCGTGATGATGCAAGTCAAGAGTCAATTCTTATTTGAAATACCGTGTGAAATTGGTATTGGTAAAGAATCAACAGTCACCACTAAGGAAGTAAAACAAAATATTTCGGACATTCTAACACACATTCACACCTATGTACACATTTTGTCTATAGGTGAATCTTTTTGAGACATACAAGAGCGATGTGTTCACCACTATGGCATGTCCGATGCTTCAATCAAATATTCCGTCTTTTGTTCTCATCAGCCGTTGTCTCAACATCAACGACATTGATATTCTTCGCACCGTCAGACACACTACAATAAACCCCTTCAAAATTAAGGTCAACAGAATGGACAGAAATGCGCTTGACTAAGGAGGAGAAAATTCAGCTAATTAAACTCGGTGAGTTTAATAACAAGACAGACTTTTGCTCCCATTGTAACCAGTCAGGCCCAATGTGACATTACCATGGGGAGGAAAAATGAGTGGCCCCTGGGAGGGACGCTTGTACCCTGTGCCTCATAAAACACACAGATGCAGGGTTAATTGACTGTTCAACCCTCATCGGCGTACTCTCATAAAGTTTTGTATCTGTCTTTGTTTCAAGGGAGATAAAAACCTTGTAATTCACAAAAATTCAACCACAAGAGTCCACTAATCATTAAAATTCAGAAAATTACATGCACTGAGAAATTGATAGACGCTTAATATTCAAACGGGTGTAATTTATGTTGAGCACTGTGATTGTGTCATCTTGGGTCGACTATGTGGCCAACATTAATTAATCCATCCATTTTGTACAGTACCTAGCTTGTGCTTCAACATTTACGGGGAGCAATAATAATAAATAATGTAAAATTATGTGCTGAAAGAAAAGGAGCTTTTAATATAACGGTAATGCCTCCTTCGCAAGACATGGCGCCCATCATTCATCCAAAATCTGTGTCATACATTGTCACCATCACGACGCACACATTTCTGCGAACGACTGCTACAGTCCTCTGCTATGCTAAAGCTATCCATGTACCGTATTTTCCGCACTATAATACACACCTAAAAGCATTCAATTTTCTCAAAAGCCGACAGTGCGGCTTTCTAATGCGTTTTTGTTGAATCTCAATTTTCTTCATAAGTTTTGTCTTTCATTTATTTTGTCATGCCATTTGTATTTATATGTTTCATGTCCGTGTTTGTGACCAGTTCTCATTGTTACAGCTGCAGCGGTTGTGAAGGTTCGATATAAATAACATTGTATTACATTGTATTGTATTCTCTTTAGCATAGCACTAACTAGTGGATGCATAGCGCAACCGCAGCCACTATTGTAGTTTCTATTCTATGCGCATTATAATGCAGTGCACCTATAGTGCAGAAAATGCGGTACACGCTCTCTTTGAGTGTAAAATGTCAAAACCTGTCCGACTTCCAACCTGTGCCCATGTTCTCCCTCATCATTTCTCATGTGTACACAAAATCTGGTTTCAACTGAATTCTACAGTGCTCCCTCTCCAACCCATCCAGTTTGAAAATCGAGATGAGGCAGTGAATGTTGATTCCAAATGACTTCCACAGGCGTCAATGGCAGTGAATGAGTTAATTGATTGAAATTAATGAGAGTCTGAAATTAATACAATTTTCAGTTTAAAGGGGAAGTCAAGTCAGATATTTCCTTTCAAGTAACACAGTATGTTTTATAAGCTCCCACTAGTCTAAACATGGTATTATGATTCATATTGTGTTTGTGGAGTATTAAATTGAAATTTTTTTTTGTTTTTGGCAAATAATCATTAACTTTGAATTTTATGGCTGCAACACATTCCAAAAGTAGACTGAGAAAATTGAGGAATGCTCATCAAACACCTTTGTGGGACATTCCACAAGTGATGAGGTTCAGTGGGAACGTGCATGTCATGATTGCCTATAAAAGGAGCTTCCCTGAATTGCTCAGTCATTCACAAGCAAGGATGGGGTGAGGTTCACCTCTTCGTGAATATTTAGATGATGAAATAGTTGAACAGTCTCAGGACAATGTTCCTCAATGTACAATTGCAAGAAACACCGCTGGTTTCTCTGGGCCAGAGCTCATCTAAACTGGACTGATGCAAAGTAGAAAAGTGTTCTGTGGTCTGATGAGTCCACATTTCAAATCGTTTTTGGACATTGTGAACTTCATGTCCTTCGAGCCAAAAAAGAAAAGAACCATCTGGACTGTTAGGGGCACAAAGTTCAAAAGCCAGCATCTGTAATGCTATGGGGCTGTGTTAGTTATTGCCAATGGCATGGGTAAGTTCCACATCTGTGAAGGCACCATTAATGCTGAAAGGTACATAAAACCATCCAAGCAACGTTTTTTTCATGGATGCCCCTGCTTATTTCAGGAAGACGATGCCAAATTACACTTGGCACATATTACAACTGTGTGGCTTCGTAGTAAAAGAGTGCAGATACGAGAGTAGCCTGCCTGCAGCCCAGACCTGCTCCCCACTGAAAATGTATCGTGCATTATGACAGCGGAAATCCTCGACTGTTGAACAGCTGAAGCTGTACTGAAACCACGAATAGGAAAGAATTCCACCTACAAAGCTAAACATTTCAGAGTGATCTCAAGGAGACATGATGCATTTCCGCCCCACTATCTAAAACAGTTGTGAGGTGTCTTTCATGACAATATCCCAATGATAAAACCCCTCTGTCATTAATCATTTTTGTGTGTGTGTGTGTGGTGGGGGGTACATGTGCCACTGCTTACCCTGACCCCTTATTTCAGAGCAAATGCTAATTATGGATTTTGACCAGCTGTTGTCTCTCCTCAACTCAGTGTACAAGTGGAAAGTGCCAGTCGCTATGCAGCCGGAACTTACACACCTGTTGGCAGGTTACGGAGTCTCCACCCAGAGGCCTTTACCATCATAACTTGGAATATGACTCACTAAAGGCTGGATGGAATCAGTACTCCCAACTTTTAACCAGAACGTCCACTGTACACCAAGGGACAATCAAGCCCTGGACTTGCTGCATGCAACCACAAGAGATGCGTGCAGCAGTACGACCCTGCCCCCATCTGGATTATTGGACCACAACCTCATGTTGTTAACTCCTCCGCATGGTCTTGCAGTTCAAAGGCCTCTCATAACAACAAGCAAAGTGCTGCAGGATTGCTTTGAGTGCACAGGCTGGGATGTGCTTTGTGATCCACACTGGGACAAGATCAGAGTTTGAAAAGGCTCAAGCATCAACTCAAGTTAAGACCAAAATTGGCAAAGGACTTAATAGTAGTAAACTGGAGCTAAAACTCCAGCAGAATGAGGTGTGGAGGGGGGATAAGAAAAATCACAGGTCTAAACATAAAAGATCATCAAACCTAGGTGGGCACTCTGGACACGGCTATTCAGTTTTCCAGATTCATTTCTGTACTCCTTGTTCATTCCGCACACCTTACCCAGACCCAACATCAGTTTCCACGACAACCAACCACCACACTTCACACCATCCCTAAGTCACACAGATTACGCCCCCCCCTCCACAAACTCTTACATCCTTCTGAGCGGACCAGTATTAGGGTCCTGAAGGTTGTCATCTATCTGGTGTCCTGAAGCAGACTCAAAATTATCCATAGGTGTGAATATGAGTGTAATTGATTGTTTCTCTACATGTACATTACAGTATATTGCTAACATGATGAGCTAATGCAAAAATCTTGTGGATTGTGAAAGAATTCAACAGAGACCTCTTCTAACACATTTTTTAAATGAAATTAGTTGAGGGTAAAAGTGGTGGATTGGTCAAGTATGTACCCAGACCTTAAACCTACTAAGCATCTGTGGAGCACATAGTCTCTATATATCTGCCAGCTATGTAATAATGTCATGGAGGGGTGGAAAAGAATTCAAATGGAAACCTTTGAAGCACTAGTGAACTCCAAGATCAAGAGGGGTCACACAGTTTTGGATAATAATGGTGGCTACACGGCATATTGATAGTGGACACTTTCACCGAGAGGCATCTTTACATACACATTTGCGATACAAGCTATATACTGACTACCTTACATTGTAGCGAAGTCTAATTTCCTTTGTGTTGTTCCATGAAAAGCTACAAGGAAATATTTACAAACATGTAAGGAGTTTACTCACTAGTGGATACCATAACTCTTCAATACCTGTGCAAATTATTCCACCTGATGTGCTTGTTTGTGTTTTCAGTGAAGATAAATGGTGCAGCAAACATCAGATACAAAAAAAGTCAAATTTAAAAGCCTCAGGGTGGATGCAGGCAAAGAAAGAACATGCCAAGTGCACAGTCCTAGCGGCTATAAGGGTTTTGTCAAACAAAAACATGTATTTCCATATATTACCAAACTTAGTCTTTGCAGCGGCCCAGATGTACCACTACTCTTATAAACCAGCCCAGTACTTCATCTCAATGTTATTTATGAGCAGATATTTCATGAAACCAAATAACTCACCAAGTTGTCCAGCTCTGGATCTTCACTGAAGAAAGGCTTATGATCCCGCTCCTGCTGGTGAACAAAGTTTTCAATGTCGACATCAAAGCTGGCAGACGTGATGCACTCAGATCCCTGTGTAGCCTGCTCACATTTCTCAAACAACAACGCCAGCAGGGGGAACAACGGATGTCTAGGGAAAAAGAAAATAAGAGGGCCCAACAAATCAGTGGTGTGCCATCAGGGCCGTCTCCGCAGGCGCAAACACTGTCAGAAACACAGACCTACATTTACAACTCAGTGTATTTTCCGCGCTATAAGGCGCATCTAAAACCATTCAATTTTCTCAAAAGCCGACAATGCGCCTTATTAATCCGATGCGCCTGACATATGGTTTAAAATTACGATTTTTTGGATATAGTATTTTAAATGTTCTGTATAGCACTTTGTTCCAGCTGCAGCGGTTGTGAAAGCACAATATAAATGAAGCTGTATTGTATTGTATTTTCTATAGCGTAGCTCCATCTAGTAGATGCATAACGCAACCTCAACCACTATTGTAGCTTCTATTCTATGCGCCTTATAATGCAATGCACCCTATAAATGAAAACAGTTTTAAAATAGGCCATTCATCGAAAGTGTGCCTTATAGTGTGGGAAAATACGGTAAATGCAGTGGAAATAATTTATTTCCAAGAGTCTTTTGTCTTCATTTTATTGCGTGTATCATGACTGCACGACTCCCAGTCCTTCGGGGATTGACTTATTTTTTTGGGGTCCAATCAGATTTCAGCCTTGATGTGTTGCCTTGCACATATCATTTCATCCAACACCTTCAAGACCTCAAGTGCAGACATCAACCACACTCACGGCACTGAAAATGCTGGTTCTTCTTTTAGCCAATCAGATTGTAGATTCACCTACAGAAAGCCATCCCGCAGACCCTGCGATGAGTGAGTTTCTCCGTGTCATGATTCGGTTTGGGACCAACAGGTGGCACTGTAGGGCTGCAGCTGAACACCTGTTGGTCATTAGGTAATTAGTGCTTTAAAAGGACTCCCAGCCCGACCACTCATGGTCGGGTCATTGTTGCTCTTTGCTACTGTCATGTTTGTTTGTTGCCGTTTCTCTGCTGCTGTCACGTTTGTTTTGGTCATGGTTCTGTTTTAGCTTCAGTCATGGTTTTTGTTTGATACTTTGGACTATGTTTGTTTAGGATTTAGTTTTCTGTGTTTTATCAATACACTTCTTCAAATACCCCCTGCTCCTCCCTCTTGCCTGCTTTTTGGGTCCACCTCGCCACGTGACACTCCGTCCCCTCATTGGTTTGGCTTCTATTGCACCTAATTGGTTCAGCTCAATGTGCAGCCCGAAGCTTGATTTACGACGGAGAACGATATCGGACCATGATTGAAAATTCACTTTCAAGGCCGTAAAATAAGGAAGAACTTCTTGAAGTTATTTTCCTGTAATTTGGCTCACCAGGGAAATTCATGACAGTACCATTCTGAAATTGATATCAGGGATGTAATCAAACAGTAGAAAAAAAAGGCAAAAGCAGCCTTAGAAACAAAAAGAGTTCAATGTTTATCCAACCTAAATCCATCCATTTTCCAATCCACTTTATCCTCACACAAGGGTGGCGGGGGGTGCTGGAGCCTATCCCAGCTGTCTTCGGGCAGTAGGTGGGGGACACCCTCACCAGGTTGCCAGCCAATCACAGGGCACACGTAGATGAACATCCATTCACGCTCGCAATCACACCTAAGGACCATTTAGATTGTCCAATCAGCCTTGGAATGAGGGAGGAAACTGGAGTACCTGGAGAAAACCCATGCAGGCATGAGAAGAACATGCAAACTCCACACAGTAAGCCTGGAGCTGGAATCGAACCCTGCACCTCTGTACTAAGGCCAACGTGCTAACCAGTCAGTCCACCACTGGGCCGCTCCCCCAACCTAAATCATTTATGCATATTCATTCCAAACACTGTGTTGTCTTGCAAAGAACCCCGCTTGCATGGCAAGGCCCCTCCTCAGACTAACCTGTGACTCTCATTTGCATCCTCTAATAGTCCTCTATATTATACTCTAATCTGCCTGATCCCAAATTAATGTCACTCCTTCAGACAGACGTGGCCAGCATAGTAAGCAGGAGGGTTACATGCACAGTAAAGAGCCTCTGCCTTGTCTGTTTAATGTCTACTTGTGGAGGGTTGAATAAAAATTAGCCTGGTTATTACACAGGCACTAAGGACGATCTCAGCACAAAAAAAATTCGGTTCCGGTGCTCTCCACTGTGCTCAACATGAGTCCCACCCCTTTGAAAAGTAAGCTTTTTATGAGTTTTTCTCCATACAATACAATACAATACAATACAATACATCTTTATTTATACAATGCTTTTCGACAGCTCTAGCTGTAACAAAGCGCTTCACTTGAGCACACATAATCCTAATTTTCTGAATTTTATGGACGATTAGACTCACCTGTGGTTGAATTATTGTGATTTAATTTCATCATGCAGAAATATTTATTTTGAAAGGAATCTCAAGGTTTTCTACCAAATCTGTTGGGGGCGTATAATTGATATTTGCACACTAAATATTTAGAGCAGTGGTTCTTAACCTGGGTTCGATCGAACCCCAGGGGTTCGGTGAATCAGTCTCAGGGGTTCGACGGAGCCTCTGCCGTGTAGGAGACACACCCGACTCAACATGTCAATTAGTTATGACATGCCCGCTTGACCATCACTGGCTGGAGATGATCACATTACATTGCTTGTCCAATCAGTGCTGCGGGAAATTTAGCTTGCTCAGTAGTCAACGTGTGACTGTCGTGATGGTACGGCATTTGATATTTTTAGAATGTTTTAATACCTGCTAACCATGTTGAGTAAAAAAATGAAGTGGTCAGACGAATATGTACTTCATTGATTCACATGCATCGCAGAACGTGATGGGACTCAGCATCCTATCTGCATGATTTGTCATGCCATGTTGAGCAACTCTGGAGGAACACTTCTTGAATTTTTATTTTTCAGTAATGAAGGGTTCGATGAATTTGCATATGAACTGGTTGGGTTCGATACCTCTAATAAGGTTAAGAACTAGTGATTCAGAGTAATTTACTTGCCTTTTCCAATTCATCTAGAAACAAAGAAAAATGACTAATATTAAGACAACAAATGTGCCAATTCCACACATTCAAAGTTTATAGGGCAGATTGGCTTACTATAGTATTATGGGACATTTAGGCTAGAATATCACAACAGTGCCCAACCAAGCGGTCATGGTCGACCGGTAGTGAGCGGACTGGCCCCAGGTCGACCGCGAGGATGCGGGTGGGGGTGTGTATATATATATAGACTTCACAGCTCGGACCTCCCGGCCCAAAGGGCTTTCAGGAATTCCATTCTGACCTTATTTGAGACATGTTACAATCATGGTCAACATCTAAATACAGGCAACCTTTTGTTTTTGGGCTTCTATTTTTATATCCAGAGATGAAAGTGGACTTTCCTGAAAATTCCGGGAAAAAAAAATATATATATATATATATATATATATATAAATAACCTTTCGACCAAATCTCGACTTTGTTGTTGCAGGTGTTATAGAAAGTTCATAAGAAGTAAGGTGAAACATTATCATTTTAATCGATCTGGTAATAGAACCGTATAATCAGATAAAGGGTTTGATTAACCCTCTCAGGGACAGCGGTTACTACAGTGGACAGCTTACCATGTTATCACATTGCAGGGTGCATGAAAGGGTTAAATATCATTTAGTGCCACCTTGAATACATTACAAAACCTTCTATTCATTCACTCACTCACAGCATGTGACATAATTGTCCGAAACAGGTGCTGGCACCAGAACACCCTTGTGTGGTCCACAGTGCTGCCCACCAGCCATACGTTACAAGTTTCAACAGCATGGAAAAAAATAAAGCTTGTGGGAAACACAAACATGATACAACAGTATCGAGTTCCACTCATAACATATCCTGGGAGAGTTTGCAAATTGTTCACAGTTAATTTTGAAAATGACTGACAATTCTTTTTTGTTTTTTTTTTTTTTTTTTGCTGTTTTACTTAATGCTTGTACTATTCTGAAATGACTTGTTTCATTATAAAAATAAAATAAAATTGTCTTGCTGAATCACTCCTGTTTTCTGAACCCTTTCATGTATCCTGAAACCTGATCACATGATAAACTGTCCACTATAGTAACCGCCGTGCCTGAAAGGGTGTATAAATGATACATTTTCCAAATCGTGACAGAGTATGAAGACTTTTTGTGGACAGATGCTACAAAGCAATGGGCGATTTGAGATACAAAAGGCCAATGAAAGATACAGTATGTGGCCAATGGAAGTCCTTCTGTGTTAAGATGAATTCTATACAGGATGTATTATGGAAAAGTTACTTTTGAATTGAAATCTCAACAGTTAGGTATTGAGAGTACATACGAATGAAGTGTGAATTCACACATACACATATTTTATGAGCTGCCTATTTCCCAAAATATGACTGTGAGCAAGCCGTTCTGACTTTTGCCAGCATGTGATGATGGGCAGCATTTGTTTTTGGCAATGTGTCCCCGACATGCACCACATACACATGCATATTCAATTGACAAATGTAATTTTGTAAACATGTCACAGATATGCTTTCTAAGACACCTGTGAACTGTTTTAAATTGTGAGGAAAAAATGCATTTCCTTTCAGTTGTACATTCAAGATAAAATGAACCAAGAGCAATCCTGGCTGCGAAAGAAATTTAAAACGATGTTACCCAAGCTTTATTGAGCCAAGTCACCCATTTTAGATAAAAATGGCACAAAAAGTGTGAATATTGAAATAATGATTATCTTGTGTCAATTTACCGTATTTTCTGCACTATAATGTGCTTTGGATTATAAGGAGCACTCTCAATAAATTGACTTTTTTAAAACTGTTTTAATATATAGAATAGAAGCTACCATAATGGATGTGGTTGCGTTATGCATCCACTTGATGCTGCTACGCAAAAGGAAATACAATACAACACAGCTTTATTGCAATAGAGCCTTCACAACCGCTGTAGCTGTAACAATGAGAACTGATGACAAACACGGACTTGAAACATATAAATACAAACAGCATTAAAAAAATAAATAAATGGAAGACAAAAGTTATGAAGACAATTGATTCAAGAACAAGGCACACAAATCTCATGGCCTCACATCCACAAGGGGCTAAATATCCTTGAAGGCTCTTTTTCTCCTTTTTCCTTCCTTTAGTCAGGAGCTAACTAAGCTTTTGGTATTATCTTCGTTTCATAATGGCTGCGCAGAGCTCACAGAGTAATTGTCTGTTTCAGTGTGTGTTGGCGAATGCACATGCCAATTAGTGTCGGACAGAACCTTTTTTGGTTACAATTGGTTCCTGCTAATAATCACCACTCGATGGCATAGGAACACGAACAGGGAAAGAAATCAATGGGGAATACAGTATAAAGAGACTGTTACACCATATGATGTATTGAATTGTATTGTATATATAAGGCGCATCGGATTACAGGGCGCATTGTTGGTTTTTTATCAAATTGAATTTGAACTTTTAGGTGCGCCTTACAGAGCGGGAAATACGGTACCGCACCTTCAATGATTGGTCTATTTTGTATTTTTTTTTTCATATATTGCACGCACTGGTCTATAAGGCGCAATCTACAATGCATCCACTAGATGGAGCTACAGGTACGTCTTTGTCCGTCTCCGTGCCTTCTCTTCTTCGTTACTCAAGAGGCGTTCATGGCCACCTCCAAAAAAAACGTAAATTAACAATTACTTCAATGAAACTACGAAAATTGATCATACAGTAATGCATCAAAACAGAAAATCACAAAATAAATTCTATAGACCCCCGACAGAATTTATTTTGGCATTTCCTTGAGCGTACCAGCAACAGAACGATCGGATGTCAGTAAATTGGAGGGGACTGGACTGTCTCAGAAGTGCTTGTTATTCATTCCTTGGTTGTGTGCTGTATTCACAAACGAGGAAATCACAAAATAAATTCTGTAGTGGGGCTATAGAATTTATTTTGTGATTTTCTCGCTTGATTTTCTGTTTTGATGCATTATTTTAAATGTTCGTAGTTTCAATAAAGGAATAGTTAATTTACGTTTTGCCGAGGCGGTCATGAACACCTCTCGAGTTGAACGGAAGAAGAAAAGGCATGGAGACGGACAAAGACGTACCTGTATTTGTTGAGACTGTGAAAACCATTCATAAAGTGTGTTTTAAAAAATAACACCACAGCTCTCCTTTTTTTGGAGCTGCAACAAAAACGTATTTAATAAATCAGCGACACAGTTCACTGAACCAACAGCAAGTTATAACATTGTAAGCATGTCTCCAGCAAGGAGCCATCTTGGGGTCGACATATTACCGTAATGACCATACATAAGGCGCACCGGATTTTAAGGCGCGCCGTGAGCTTTTAAGAAAACTGAAGACTTTTCGGTGCGCCTTATAGTGCTGAAAATACGGTACTCACAAACTGACTGAGTTTGAAATCCAAGCTGGTTATTTTTTTGTTTAATTTTTTTTTTTCAGATTCAGGAAACTTTATTTATCCCCATGGGGTAATTGGACTTAACAGGCACGCTCTGCACAAGAAACATGAAAAACAATGACGAACATGGGATACAGTGCGAAGGGCCTGTCGGTACTCGCCGTATGTACAGCGCCCCGAGATCTTAGTTAGAAAGTAAACACTAGGTGGTACACAAAGCTCATTTAAAACGCAAAAACTTCAAGCCCTGACTCATTCCGTTGTCTGAACGGCAACAGATATTTATACAGTTTCTAGTCCCTTCTGCCATCTAATGGGAGGGCATATATTTCTTCTGCAGGCCATTATTCTGGCATAAACATTGACATTTGTAATAATAAATATACATTTTCAGCCATATTAAGTGAAACAGCTAATTTCCCATGGCACATTTCTGGTTTAAAATAATATTAAATTAATGGTGAAATTTCCAAAAAAAGGAGCGAACTGATCTTCAGCATAAATCTGGTACCCTCACTTTCAAGACATATATACACTAAGAGCAGCGCTTGACATAAAAAATGTGACCTGAAAATCTATCTTCAGATAAATACATCTAAAAATGATCGTATCTGTGATAGGCTGTGGGCTGAGGGGGGTCACTGAGTTCTGGAGGCGGAAAGTGTGAGATGGAAAGTTTTGAACCACTGAAGGCGGGTGCACACTGAATGATGCGTCAGAACTTGCGAGAACTCAAGCAGTGCGCTGGTTTTGGCAAATACTTTTCATGAGCAGCCGAGACTTGGCCACTGGTTTTACTGCAATTCAACATTTAAATCACATTTGCAGGGTATGGCGACATAACAGATGACAGCCAATCAAAATGCACATATGCTTTCACACATGTCAAAAATACATTTCTGGGTTATTAGTGAACAGGCCCTGGCCGGCCACCCCCAAGCGCCAGAAATACACAATATACAGACACGTACAGACCAACAGCATTTAATCAGATTGATAATTTGATATGTAACTGTGGATGAAATAAAGCTTGGAGTAAAAATGTGTGTGAGCAGTACGGCCACCGCCAAGCGACAGAATTACACTATATACAGACATGTACAGACCAACAGTACTTACCAAATTCATAATTTCATATGTACCTGTCGATGAAATTAGCAAAGCTTGGAGTGAAAATGTGTGCGAGAGGTATGGCCCAAGTATATGGCCGCCAGCAACTTAGTGCAGCCAAAACCTACATTTTAACTTCAATCCCGAAAACAGAAGAAAGGCACTGGGGAACACCCTCTGCCTACCTAGTTTTCATTTTTATTGTATTAAAATGTTACTGACCACTGTCAACCTAGGTGTCAATGAAGTGATATTCACCAATCAGAACGATCATCCAGTTCACCAAAGCTGACATAGTTTTTGTCAGATGACAACTGACCACTTTGGAATGGGGAAACGTTTCTTCTTCAGGGTAGGCACAGTTACACATTACCCAGGTGCTGCCACTGTGTTGGACTCTCATGCTGCACAAACAAAATGTTTTTTTTTTGTTTCCAAAAGTAAAATTCAGATCTTGGGCCTTTAAAAAAAAAAAATTAAAAAAGAAAAAATCAATGATCAGTGGGTTGAATCTAAGTCACCACAGCCTTAGCCCTGCTCCTCAGAATGGGTGTGAAAACTGAACATACATTTTGTATAACCTCACAACATTGGAGCCGGTCAAAAACAAAACCTTCACAATTTCAATGACCTTTACCCAAGAAGTCAGAATTAACGTAGCTGAGGTATGAAAATGCATGCATTTTCATTAACGAGAATAAAACTGCACTTGGCACATCACTGCCTAGCCATCATTCTCCAATGTGTTTTTGCCCGTCTCCTACAATACCTTTTCCAACCATCCTGAGCCCTTCAACCACCCCCTCCCCACCCCCATCATGTCGGCAGCCATAAGCAGCAGGTTCTATCTGCAGTGCGACAGAGTGAAAATTGCTGGCTCGGGGATCATTACAAGGGCCATAAAACAGCGATTTACAGGACAGCCAGCAAGTGGAGTCAGCACGATCTCACACCCCCTGGCACTGCACTGTCCTGGGTCACCGAGGAAAAACCCAAAACAGAGAATCAGAGGTCAGTGGGGTCCATGATGACTTTAACATGAAGCCAAAGAATGTGGCAGCTCAAGCAGCTAAACCTATGCTAAGGGTAAGATGGAAGGTGAAAAAATCTTTCTACATTTGAAGTCAATCACATCAGAGCCAGATCCCTTAAAACCTTTAGATCCAATTCTAACAAGTTATGTTTTTGAAAGGTGGTCTTTGGAAGGCCATGGACATTCATGATTTAACAGTTATGTGATTTATTCATGCAGTCCCTCGATGGCTGTATACTGGCACACACACGCACGCACACACACACACACACATACACACACACACACACACACGCACGTACACACTGCTTTCATGTGCAAAAACTTTACATCACTCTCTATGATCAGTTTGGAGCTTGTCCCGATTGACTTGAAAATTGGCTGGATCAGAATAAAGAAGTTCCATACTCTACACCAGGGGCGTCAAACACGTTTTTGGCCACATTGTCGTTACGGTTTCCCTGAGAGGGCCATTATGACTGTGAATTTTGTGAAACCGTGTAAATGTTTGATCATCTCCACATAGTACATATACAGTGCACAACAAATGGGTGGATAACTAGTTTTGAAATCAGAAGTCTAGCATAATGGTTTGTTCAGCCATTGTTTACGTTAAAGTACGTAACAAGATAAAGTGTAAAAGGTGACATGCTTGACTTGCTCTTGAGGGCCACACAAAATGATATGGGCCAGATCTGGCCCCCGTTGTTTGAGTTTGACACTCATGTTCTACATTATTCATTTTTTGTAAGTGATCAAATTGGATTGGATGGATTCACACATTAGCATTCTGTCCTGCCCCCCATCCAATTCCGCCCGCTTGACTACTGCTGAACGTGGCTAAACTTGGTTTAAATTATGTTGTGCCTGTCCATGTCTCTTGAGGAAGGCATGACATATTTTATTTTATTTTTTATTTTTTGCATGAAACAGTTCAAGCTCACCAAGGTTAAGAGATTCAAAAAATCTTAATTGTTTTACCACCAAAATGTTTGTAATCTGCCAAAGACAAATACTAAGGTGTGCATGAAAGCAGGTTCAATTCAAAACAACACCCTTATCAAGTCCACCGAAGGGGTCCGGAAAAAAAGGACAGTGGGATTTCATGGTATGTGTTGATGTGACACTGCAGAGTGAGCAAGCTGGACATCTCTCTCTCGCTTTCTTTCCATAATGTTTCCAACATAAAGACCGTATCCCACTGAGTTAACATGAGCTAACATTTGCGAATGTTGCATTCTCGACAGGGTTTGTCTGGATTCTTTCAAGGTCGCATATGCTCACTAAACGGTCCCCCGATGTTCCCGTTCCGTTTAAGATTGTATGTGAGGGATTGGGACACATATCATGCACATGCCTACACACACACAGACACTGAAAAAGAACCTTGTACACTATCCAAACAAACCCTCGTATTTTTCAGTTTTTCTGTTTAACCTGCCTTTCTCAATTTCTCTCGTGTTGTTGTTGTTGTTTTATTATAATTTTCTTTTTGAAATTAGGATTATTAGAGTTCAGACTAGCGGCCTGGTCACAGTGCAGAGGTCGTGGGTTCAATCCCAGCTCCGGCCTCCCTGTGTGGAGTTTAAATGTTCTCCCCAGGCCTGCGTGGGTTTTCTCCGGGTACTCCGGTTTCTTCCCACATTCCAAAAACATGCATGGCAGGCTGATTGAACACTCCAAATTGTCCCGAGGTGTGAGTGTGAGCACGGATGGTTGTTAATTTTTACTGACGAGCATCAAGCTGTCAATAGATTTATCCATTCTTTTTACATCTGACCAATTAAATGACCAATCACGTCTTAGCGGACCAATGAAAGTGTCCAAATGCACTTTCATACTGAATACCTATCAGCTATTTGCGGTTGGAACAACATGATTTACAGTTGGGGGAGGAACAGGCTGGCTGTCTGAAGTGAGAGGGACAAAAACAGAAGCGTGTGTGCTTCGTGATATGCACGGCTGTGTGAAGGAGGATTTCACAGTCAAATAAGCAGATTTGAGTTTAATGAGAAGTAGGGAACAAATGCAATAAACACAGCAATCTCTGCAGCGCGACCCGAGTCGAAGATCATCTGCGAATTTGCCTCGTGTGACAAAAAAAAGTATGAGAAAGGTTCTGGGATGCCGTGTAACTATAGTTGTGTTTGGCATTGTTCTTTATCAATAGGTTTATAATAACGATAATATCCCATTTAAAAATGTGGAGACCTGCGGCTATTAGTCCGAAGCGGCGAATGTATGCAGAAATGAGTTTTTTATGGCTAAATTGAGCTGTTTCGGGTTTTAATCACGATGGTTTGTCATCTCAAAATTACAGCGTATATACACACGCACGCACGCACGCACACACACACACACACACACACACTGTAGTCAGCAGCAGCTGGAGACAGGTACAGAGTAACCTGCTGACAAGAAAAATCATAGCCTGTTTTATGCCATGCATCGACACATATGCAGTGGATAAAAGTACTTTATGGTGCAGTTCAGATTCATACAAGCACTGTCATTTTAAAACATTAAATATTACTTGAACACCAGGATGATACAATGATGACATCCCTTGCAAATGTTTGATGATACTGTAGACCTCACATGTGCTTTCAAGACGCTTATTGTGGCTTAGAGCAAAATTAAAAGAATGGCCAGCAACACCGATGTGAAACAAAGAAGGTAATGAATAATAATGATGTTGTATCAAACATAAATAAAAACAGAATACAATGATTTGAATATCATGTTAAACCTCTATTTAATTGAATACACTACAAATACAAGATATTTAATCTTCAAACTGATAAATAATTTTTTTAGCAAATAATCATGAACTGTTTGTGGCAGCAACACATTCCAAAAGCACTGGGACGGGTGGCAAAAGAAGACTGAGAATGTTGAGGAATGCTCATCAAATACCTGTTTGGAACATCCCACAGGTGAAGAAGCTAACTGGGAACAGGTGGGTGCCATGATTGGGCATAAAAGGAGCTTTCCTGGACTGTCATTCACAAGTGGTGATGGGGTGAGGTTCACTTCTTTGTGAAAAAACGAAGTGAGAAAATAGTCAAACAGTCTAAAGACAATGTTCCTCAACATAAAATTGCAAATAATTTAGGGATTTCACCATCTATGGTCCATAATATCATCAAAATGTTCAGAGAATCTGGAGAAATCACTGCATATAAGCGGCAAGGCCAAAAACCAATAGTCGATGCCTGTGGCCTTCACTCCCTCGGGCAGCACTGCATCAAAAATCGACATCAAGGTATAAAAGATATTACCACATGGGCTCAGGAACACTTCAGATCACCAATGTCAGTAAATTCAGTTTGGGGCTACATCCGTAAGTGCAACGTAAACCTCTACTGATGCAAAGTGAAAGCCATTTATCAGCAACATTCAGAAATGCCACCGGCTTCTCTTGGCGCGAGCTCATCCATGATGGACTGATGCAAAGTGGAAAGTATTCTATGGTCTGACAAGTCCAAGGGGAAAAGAACCATCCAGACTGTTACGGACGCAAAGTTCAAAAGCCGGCATCTGTGACGGGATATGGCTGTGTTAGTGCCACTTGCATGGGTAATTTATACATCTGTGAAGGCACCATAAATGCTGAAAGGCACATGCAGATTTTGGAGGAAAATATGTTGCCCCTGCTTATTTCAGCAAGACAACGCCACACCACAATGTGCATGCCTGCCAACCGGGTGGCTTCGTAGTAAAGCAGTGTGGGTACTAGACTGCCCTGCCTGCAGTCCAGACCCGATGTTCCCTCTATGTTGCGCACGTGAGCATTTGCGCAATACTCTCACCCTCTTAGCGCACACTGTGACGCTGGTGCGCACCCCGCACTCTATATTCCTTTATTCCACCCCGCTGTAATCTACAAACAGGACACTTTCATTGCAGTTTTAGTAGTGCGACCGAGGGTGCGCGCTCAGTAGTTCAACCATAGTTAGAAGCATACATTGACACACATACACTCACACTTACCACTGACGAGACACCGCAGGCGACACATAGAGAGCTCCATTCAGGAAGTCCAAACATGGACATAGTTTACGAGCACCTTGAATGAAGCTATTTCACGCGTTTTAAAGTTCAGGTGACAAGGAATTTTTGTGTTTTATTTAATGACATATTTTCCTTTATTTATGAGTGGACAATGTGGGACCAGAGTTATACAGATCGGCTTCATCAATTATGCTTCAAATAACCTGTGTTAAAATAAAAGTAAGAAACTTGGGCCCCATCCATCCATCCATTTTTTGAGCCGCTTATCCTCACAAGGGTCATGGGGTGCGCTGGAACCTACTTGCTTCGGGCAGTAGGCGGGGGACACCCTGAACTGGTTGCCAGCCAATTGCAGGGTACACAGAGACGAGCAACTATCCGCGCTCACACCCACATCTAGGGACAATTTAGAGTGTTCAATCAGCCTGCCATGCATGTTTTTGGAATGTGGGAGGAAACCGGAGTACCCGGGGAAAACCCACGTAGGCACGGGGAGAACATGCAAACTCCACACAGAAAGGCCGGAGCTGGACTCGAACCCGGTACCTCTGCACTGTGAGGTCGATACGCTAACCACTGGAGCACCGGGACGCCCGGGCCTATTTTATTCGTGTCATAAATTTCCATTCAATTATGTGATATTTCGATATGCTGCTGTTCGCCTCTTGACTGGTACTCGTAAGAGGGAGCATTACTCCTACTCTGCCATCCCTTCACTGGCTCCCTATACATTTTAGAGTTCTTTTTAAGATGCTATTATTTGTTTTTAAATCTTTAAATGACCTCGCGGTACCTTACCTCTCTGAACTCATCCGCCCCTACACACCTGCCCGCCGCCTCAGGTCTGCGGACCAGACATTATTAGAAGTACCAAGAACTAAGCGGAGGCTCAGAGAGGATCGCGCCTTTTCCGTTGCTGGTCCCTCTCTTTGGAATGACCTCCCACTGAACATTCGAGAAGCCCCCTCACTGCCTATCTTTACAACTCGCCTCAAAACTCATTTGTATTCTTTGGCATTTGACTCAGCATGACTCAGACTTGATCTTAGTTTTACTGTTTGGTGCTTTCTACCGTCTTTACTCTTGATATATTGTTTTATTGTTGTATGTATGATAGTTGCTCCATGTACAGCACTTTGTATACAGTGGTGGCTGTTTTAAAATGCTCTCTAAATACAGTTGAGTTGAGTTGAGATTTGAAGGTGATTTGATTTTTTTTCATAACATACGACATTACGTAACTTGTTTTCATCGCAGGTTTTGGACAGGTGTGATACTGGTTTGGTCTGCCGTGTGCAAGTCTGATGTTGCTCAACGTGGTCCAAGGAATGCTCAGGAAGTTTGTGTGAATGCTCAGATGCATGGAAAATTAGAGGGACCACTGTCCTGACCCCTTGCCATTGAAAATGTGAGTTGCATTACCAAGCGTAAAATACGACAACGAGGAAATGAATCGTAGAAAAATAAACACAATAAATCCAGTCACAGCACTAAAGATTACTCAACAGAACCAACATGACTAAATAATCCATGTGGCTACTGGCGGTCAACTCCTAGCTTCTCTAATCCCGTCAAACATGGCCTATGTGGCTGACTGATGCAGCGCATGTCGTAGGCTGATCCCAAAGTTTCCAGGGTGAAGGCCACGATCAAACAAATGTGTGTAAAAGTAGTTGCTCTAAAGCAGTAGGTAGTTTCCTTTTCAAGTTTTTCAAGCATCAGCGGGATATTTCAGTTTCGGAAGAGACAATAGCAATGCTTCTCTCAATGAAGAGCATACATGCATCTGTTCGCCAAACCAACCCTCATCACTTAAATGCTTCATGTGTAACCTGAGAAATAAAAGACAGGCTTTTTTTTTTTTTTAATAGAGTGCAGAGGCTCCAGAAGGATCTTTATAGTAAATGCCCCAACTCATTAAGCTAATTCCCCTATCACACAATTACTCTGCGTCAAACAAAAGAGCAAGAGATGCAGAGAGGGATCTGCGTCCACTTATTAAAAAATTGCAATTCTAGTAATTAGAGAGCAAGAGATGCAGAGAGGGATCTGCGTCCACTTCTAAAAAAATTGCATTCTAGTAATTACAATTTTTAAAAAAAAAAGAAGAAAGAAAAGAAAACAACATTGAATCCCTGTGGGTAAAAGAGAAATGGCAGAGCTTTTGACTCTTGACCTTTTTCATTTTCTTTCTGAAATCTTTTCAGATACCTCCATGGTCTGTGCTTTCACTTTGTTGGTTCTAGAGAGCACTATAAAAAAGCACTCGTCTGTCTTTTTGCACAATTTGTGTGTGTGTGTGTGTGTGTGTGTGTGCGTGTGTGTGTGTGTGTGTGTGTGAGAATGTGTGAGTCAAATTCAAATTACAGTACTTTTATATTACGGTAACAAGTTACGTATTATGATACATTTTTTGCACATCGAGTAATTCGAGTTGTCTACTATGTTTTAGTTGTACGGATAAAACATTTGTTGGTTGGATTATTAACTGCAGTGAGAGGTTAAAATTAAAATGAGTTTCATTTGTTTGTTTACATACTGTGTCCATTGACCCAGATTCGGAAGAATAATTCTGCCGAGAACCCTTTGTTGTATAAAAAGGGCTATAATGATTGCATGTGTAATTTCAAGAAGTATGATTAACATACCTAAAACATACATTTTGTCTGTCAACTATACAAGCGATTGTTTTGGAAAGCAGCGGTATTCAATGGACCAGTTTCAGGTGACAACATATTTTAACAGACTGGCAATGACGTAAATCAGGGGTGTCAAACTCAGATTCTGGAGGGACGCTGTCCTGCATGTTTTCCACGTCTCCCTGTTGCAACACACCTGATTCAAATGATCAGATCACTAGCAAGCTCTGTGGAAGCCTGACATTGAACCTGTTCATTTGAATCAGGGGTGTTGCAGCAGGGCGGGATGGAAAACATGCAGGACACCAGCCCTCGGGGACCGGACTCCGACACCTGTGACGTAAATTAAAAAAAAATAATAATGAAATGTGCAACATAACATCAGGCTGAATGTAACAGTTGTGATTAGTGGGACCCCACCGCATATTTTTCTCTTTAATGAGCCGATCGGTTCCATGGAATGGCATATTGTAAGACATTGCAGCCAGGTGCCCAAAAAATGGTTGTTCGTCTATGTGTGCCCTGCGATTGGCTGGCGACCAATTCAGGGTGTACCCTGCGTGAAGATCAAAATATGGATGGATGGAGTATGCTAATCTGAGGTATCACCATGGCCCATTAGTGAACTATAAACGAATTAGCCTTTGATTATATAAGTGGAAGTCAAGTCAAAAATGTTGGCAATAATATGTTCTATGTACCCCCACTAGTCTAAACATGGCATTCTGATTAATATTCTGTTTGTGGAATATGAAATAACTTGCCAAATCTACCTGTTTTCATCCGTGAAAGGGGGCAGCCATTTTGCGACTTGCTGTCGCATGAAAATGACATCACAGTTGATCGGGGCTCAGTTAACGACCAATCACGGTTCATCTGTTTTCTGCGTTTGGTCATATCACATTTGCAAGCTGAGCCCTTGTGATGCCAATTTCAGTTGAGAGCAAGTGGCAAAATGGCTGTCTCATGAGATAGATAAAAACAGGTGTATATTTTTGTGTTCATTAATAATCCAAAAACACAATGTTTATCAGAACGCTGTTTTTAGACTAGGGGCATAGAACATATCAACTTCCCCTTTAAGAAAACATCTTTTACCAAGGTTTTTAGAAGGGGGTGGGTTATGTGTTGGAGAGCATCCAAGTTAAAAAAAAAAAAAGATCCCAAATACATTAATTATTCATCTCTTTAAATTAATTATGCTAGACTGTGTTTAATTAATATTTAATTAATATAGGGTTTACCTTCCACAGGCATCATCTTTTTGGGTTATTTGGGAAAAGATGAGTGGAACACAAAAAAGCCACGTAACCATTTTCTTCTCCAAATTACCCAAAATGGCCACCACGTGATATACAGTCGATTTAACCAATGCAGATTAATGCAGTGAGTTCAAATAGTGTCCAGACGTGTCATGGGGGAGGGAGGGGGGGGGCATCCTGTTACCACTTTGCTTAAAAAAAAAAAATCATTAAATGTTCAGTTTCTTTGTGTTGTCCGGTCCTTCAAGGACTTGCAGAGAAAAAGTGTTGATTCCGCTGAGAACAATCCTGATTCTGCGGAGAGCAAATCTTGATTACACGTCTTAATAGTTGATTATCAGCGGCTATAAAAAAAGAAAAGGGGAAAAAAAACCCTAGAATGACCAGTTTTAAAGCAAATTCATTTACAAAAAAAAAAGTATGACTTCTCTGGGGAAATTATCTTCACAACAAACCAGTGTCGAACATTGCGGTTGTAAATAACATCAATATTCTCTTTGTCCGTCTTGGACAGATAAATTTAATAATGATAATAATAATAATTTCAACAAACTATAAGTTTGAGACATGGTTAAGATGGTCAAGTAATTGTTATAGTAGAGGAACATCCTTTTGGCCATACCAATTGGCCTTTGACCAGATGTGACCGATAATTATGGGCCACCGATCAATCAGCGCATCCATAGTATGGTCCAGTTTGGTGGCGAGCAGGGATCCCCCAGCTTCGGCGCTCGTATTCCCCAATTGATTCTGAGGGACACGGGATGGCCTTTTCCACTCACCCACACATCTCTGCTCAGCGGCTTTTCCCAATTACCCACTCAAAGAAGGGGAAAAAGTAGCAGGACAACTGTATGAACATAAATTCACTTGCGTGGTTGTCAAGTGTATTGCAGATATCCAGCAACTAGTTTTGCTTGTTTTCAACCCGCTTGAGCAATTTAACCCATGATTTTTGTTTTTTTTAAATCTATAGATGACCAGTTAGAGGGACGGAGCTGTTAAAAAAGGCTGCGTTTCTCTAAGCGCCGTTAATATGAACAAACAAACAAAAAAATCATATCATAGCAAGCCATGACCACTGCATCAAATGATTCGAATACAGAAAGATGAATCATTATACCCCTCATCAGTGTTCCCTCTTAAGTGAATGTGCGTGCAATTGCTCACTGCTCTCACCCTCTCATTGTACAGCAAATGTATACAGTGGTACCTCTACTTACGAAATTAATTGGTTCTGGAAGAAATTTCTGAACTAGAAAATTTTGTAAGTAGAGACGTGTTTTCCATGAAACTGCCCTAATCCGTTTCAAGCCCCCCCGAAAATTCAGACAAAAATGTTTTCTAAAGCATAAAAATGCATCGAAATATGTAAATACATGTTACAATTAGTAGATTATTGCACAATAAATGAGGGTTGTGCATAGCGTAAAAAAAACAAAGAATAAAGAATAAAAATGATGGTCATTTAACTTTAAACTGCGTCCTTATCATTTTTTTGCCCTCTTTAGTTCATGTTCTTTTTCAGAAGTGGTTTTTGCCAGGCTCTTTGTATAGATCTGATCCAAGGACGTTTGCTTATGTCAGCTTTTAACAATCCTTCGAAAATGTCCAAGGCAAACATCAGCATACTGAGCGATCACCCGACTGGTGAACACTTTATCTGGGTGATTCACCTTTATGTAAAAGTATCGGATCGCCTCATGGCCAGAGGGGCGAATGGTGAGAATGCTGCATAGACACATATCTAGCCATTTATCTATCGAAACACATAGACACATTCGGGAGAGGTCCCTCTTAGCCAACGGATGCCGGGACAATGCTAGGTAATAGCCAATGGCAGAGCAGCTATAAGTACGTTGCGTTCAGGAAACTCTGAGGTGCGACTAGCAATCCATACTGTATTTTTACCTTCCGTATCTTGAAATTGCTTTCATAACAAGAGGCAATATTTTCCTGTTGAGGCGTTTCGTAACTTGAAAATTTCGTTTGAAGAGATGTTCGTAAGTAGAGGTACCACTGTACAGATAAATAAAAAAACATTATACATAAGAAATACAAATAAAACCTGACCGGTATTGGCATTTTGTCGATTAATATTTGCCTGCTCCCATTGAGAGAATGAGTTGGAGTTTATTGGGTTTTTTTTTCCCCCGTCCTCTTCCCGACTGTTTTCCTTCCACATCTTTAACATCGACCCGCCAGACTTGTTGCTTTGCCTCCCCCATGTTGGTTTGTCTATGTTCCTCTGAACGGGTTGTAACTTGGAAGTAAATTCCTTGTGTGTTTCTTGCATACTTGGCCAACAAAACTGATTCTGATTCAGATACTTTTGCTCAGAAAATTTAAGAAAATCTGTAACAATGTTCTCGCAACTTAGCCCACTATTTACCACCAAAGATTTTTCATATTAATGTTTTACATTATCTAATTTCAGGAATGTCAATTTGAGGATGAGAATTATCATCTAACAAGTGAAAAGCAATGTTAGCATATTTTGCAATATTTAACCTTTTCATGCACCCTGTAACCTGATAACCTGATAAACTGTCCACTGTAGTAACCGCTGTCCCTGAAAGGGTTAAAACAGTTGACCTTTTCAACCATTACAGGTATATAATTTGTCAGCAAAACGGATGTCAGTCAGAGACAGACGGATGGACTTTCCATCAGTACTGACGGAATGCCCACCTGTGTGTGTGTGTGTGTGTGTGTGTGTGTGTGTGTGTGTGTGTGTGTTACATGATGTTCTAATGCCTTACTTGTATTAGACTAAAATTGTATAGTTCAAGGGTCTCAAACGTAACTGATGGTAAGGACGCTGGAGAAAGAATATTGCTGTGTCTGGGCTGCATTAAGTATTCCACAAATATGGTGTTGAAGTATTGGGAAAAAAAGTACAACTAATCCAGTCTTCTCAATCTTCATTAATAACAGTTCAGACCATTAACGGTTCTTGAGAACATTTACAAGATTGCTGACCCGGGCCTCTCTCTCATCTCCCTGCTACTTTGCATCCTCCTCAGCATGTCTGGTTCAGTAATGATGTCTGATTTCTTGAGTACCGCAATTTTCTCTGGGCATTCAAGAAATGTTGGGGCGCTCCTGTGCTCAACCACAACAAAAAAATCTGCCACTCGTTTTTCTTGAAATTGGGCGTTTTCATCGCTAACCTTTGTCTTAAGGGCAGGTTTTCAAAAACACATGACAGATATCTTTTGCTTCCACTTAATGTCACTTCAGAATCCGAATCTGATTTATTGGCCATGTATACAAAAAACACAGTTAGAACCCGTTCAGAGGAGCAAGACAGCAACATGGGGGGGACGGAATGAGAAGCCTGGCAGGTCGCTCTTAAGATCCCGAATATCTTAGATGTGGACGGAAAACAATATGGAAGAGGAGGGGGAAAAAAGAGAGACTCCAACCATTCTTCAGAATTACGTTTCACTGAAAGCTGTCATGAGCCTGAGCTATGGTAGCCCAAGAGGTGATTTAAAACACACACACACACACACACACACACACACACACACACACACACACACACACACACAAAATGCCCAGGGCAATGACACAAAAAAGGCAGGGGGCTGCACGAACAATAAACATTGATGTCAAATCGGGGGCCGCAAACTATCATTCTGCTGATCGAATATGGCCCCCAGGCTGCAGGTTTGAGACCTCCAATATGGTTCATAAAGGTTCAACCATCAGTGGAAATATGTATTTTTGATGATCTAGTCCACCATGATTCATAGAGCATGCATTGTCCCACCTGTGTGTGTGTGTGTGTGTGTGTGTGTGTGTGTGTGTGTGTGTGTGTTACATGATGTTCTAATGCCTTACTTGTATTAGACTAAAATTGTATAGTTCAAGGGTCTCAAACGTAACTGATGGTAAGGACGCTGGAGAAAGAATATTGCTGTGTCTGGGCTGCATTAAGTATTCCACAAATATGGTGTTGAAGTATTGGGAAAAAAAGTACAACTAATCCAGTCTTCTCAATCTTCATTAATAACAGTTCAGACCATTAACGGTTCTTGAGAACATTTACAAGATTGCTGACCCGGGCCTCTCTCTCATCTCCCTGCTACTTTGCATCCTCCTCAGCATGTCTGGTTCAGTAATGATGTCTGATTTCTTGAGTACCGCAATTTTCTCTGGGCATTCAAGAAATGTTGGGGCGCTCCTGTGCTCAACCACAACAAAAAAATCTGCCACTCGTTTTTCTTGAAATTGGGCGTTTTCATCGCTAACCTTTGTCTTAAGGGCAGGTTTTCAAAAACACATGACAGATATCTTTTGCTTCCACTTAATGTCACTTCAGAATCCGAATCTGATTTATTGGCCATGTATACAAAAAACACAGTTAGAACCCGTTCAGAGGAGCAAGACAGCAACATGGGGGGGACGGAATGAGAAGCCTGGCAGGTCGCTCTTAAGATCCCGAATATCTTAGATGTGGACGGAAAACAATATGGAAGAGGAGGGGGAAAAAAGAGAGACTCCAACCATTCTTCAGAATTACGTTTCACTGAAAGCTGTCATGAGCCTGAGCTATGGTAGCCCAAGAGGTGATTTAAAACACACACACACACACACACACACACACACACACACACACACACACACAAAATGCCCAGGGCAATGACACAAAAAAGGCAGGGGGCTGCACGAACAATAAACATTGATGTCAAATCGGGGGCCGCAAACTATCATTCTGCTGATCGAATATGGCCCCCAGGCTGCAGGTTTGAGACCTCCAATATGGTTCATAAAGGTTCAACCATCAGTGGAAATATGTATTTTTGATGATCTAGTCCACCATGATTCATAGAGCATGCATTGTACGAGCATAGCACCTGGAAACGCGGTATGCCTCCATCCTCTGCTTTGCATGTGAAAAGCCATTTTGAATTCACCGGCATCTAAGTGCAATAAAGCCTGGATACACAGATCACAGCTGTTACAAACACTCCAATCAAGCTGCTAATGAAAAACATAAGGGCTTTTAACATTAATGTATTTTCAGAAGCAGAGAGAGGTTGGGTGGGGGGGCGGGGGGTGGATTATCCCATGCGCGATACAGTACATATGTTGTGAGGCTACCTGGTAGTTTTTAATCTGCATTTGGTTGACGAACGACGAGAAAGGCAATTGAATGCTACCCCCAAAAAAATGACAATAGTGAGGAGGGAATGATTAGAAGCAGAGTCTCCAATCAAGAAAAAACTGCTCCAAAGATGGCTGTTCGCCTCACATCAAAGCAAGTCTTGTATCTCAGAGGAGTCGCGAAGGATTTTACAGCAGCTTGCCTCAGGCCTGAGTGCAGGGGCTCGCACCTACTTAGACGGTGCCGGCGGGTACCCCCGGGTGGGACCCGAGGGAGCGGGGCCAACAGACGACCCCATACAGTCTGCAGTGTCATCATTACAGAAACACACAACAGACAAAAGGCACCTCGCTTCACATTTGGCCCCAAAACAATTCAATTGTCTATACCCGAAGATAATCCAGCCCGGTAAAATCTCCGGATTTTGAATAATTTATTTCATAAATGCATAGTAGAAGCTAATTATAAGGGTGCATCAATATTCTAGTGAAAAGTAAGGTTCCATTTCTCTTTTTGATTTTAATAAGAAGTTTAGTCATTTCCTGAACCGACTACGGATACTTTTGGAATAGTGTGGCAGCAAACCGCAGTATCTGCTGAAAATTCAATTGGCAACAGGAGAACATGCAAACTCCACACAGGAAGCCCGGTGCCCGGATTTTAACCCACAACCTCTGAATTGTGAGAGACGTGCTTACAATAACTTCTGAACACGAACAGGAGCAAAATTATTGACTGTCACTGCATGTGACTCCATCTCTGAAAAAATATTGAGCATCCTCATTATTGCCATTAAATTGTGTTTTAAGATTGGATAGACCAGTGGTCCCCAAACTACGGCCCGCGGGCCGAATCCGGCCCGCCTCCGCATTTGGTTCGGCCCCCTGAAAATACCACAGAGTATTTTGATTTATTTTTCATCGATGTGGATTTGTCTTTGATCATAAAGTTGGGCTTTTGCAATAAAATGTTCCTTAGTGAACCGTTTTCATTTTTAACTATTAATTAGTAACTATTTCATAAACACAGATACAATAAGGTGACATTTGGTGCATCTTTCTGTGCCGTTATCTGGCAACGCCAGAAAAAAAAAATCCGAAACCGGCCCCTCTCTCAGAGAACGGGATCATGGCGAAAAGGTTCGGTAAGAGAAAAATAGAATGCAGGGTATTTAA
>NW_017806277.1:1383615-1439889 GCF_001891065.2 Hippocampus comes | reverse complement strand
CCTTCGTGCACGAAAGTTCGTTCAATCTCAGCTGCTCAACATTTTCAGTTATTTGCTGTTGTATCGGCGATTTTCAAAATACAAATGATCTGTTTATTTTCAAAGAATAGTTTGTTTTGTTATTGTTTGGTTGGTGTTTTATATGAAACTGCGACATTGCGCAATTTCAATGCACGGCCCGCCACTGATATATATATATATATATATATATATACACACACAGTCAGTATATTAGATTACTCTTTATCCCTTCATTGGAGTGAGCTGTGATGCTTACCTTTGAAAATGACTGTTGGCACATACAAGAAATAGAGTCATGATATAGTAAGACTGTTTTTACCCACAAGAAACCTAAGATCAACAGCTCCACTGTAGCTGGTATAATGTGATTGTTTTAGTTTATATATATATATATATATATATACACACACAGTCAGTATATTAGATTACTCTTTATCCCTTCATTGGAGTGAGCTGTGATGCTTACCTTTGAAAATGACTGTTGGCACATACAAGAAATAGAGTCATGATATAGTAAGACTGTTTTTACCCACAAGAAACCTAAGATCAACAGCTCCACTGTAGCTGGTATAATGTGATTGTTTTAGTTGGTAATTTGTGCCCTGCGGTTGAGTGCTGACCAGTCTGATGTATGTATAGTCACCTGATATAACCCGTAACCCTGACATGGGTAAGTGGTATGGTAAATGGATGCACAGAATTGGTAATTATTGGTGCCTCGGCTCTGAATAAATGAACAATACTGTAGTATTGATTTTGAATTATTAGGTTAAACATAAAGAGGTGGCCTTCCCCCCACAAGCACAATGTTCGAAAGCTTGTATGTAAACAAAATTGAACAGATTATACGAAAGCCCACTTTAGAAGTAAGTCCATTTTTTTCCCCCAAATTTTCTTCAGACCAGAAGAAAGAAAATATCACATCAAGGTAAATGAATCATGAGCAGGATGGTGCCAAGATCCAAAATTTATGAACAGTTATTTCTGACATGAATGACGGGAATATGATGTTTGCAATCCCCATAAAGTACCCATGAAAGATGTATTCCTTTCTAGTTTATATCAATGGTGGCCCGGTGCTTGAGTGGTTAGCCATCGATCTCACAGTGCAGAGGTTGTGGGTTCGATCCGAGCTCCGGCCTTACTGTGTGGAGTTTGTATGTTCTCCGTGTGCCTGCGTGGGTTTTCTCCGGGTAATCCGGTTTCCTCCCACATTCCAAAATCATACATGGCAGGTTAATGGAACACTCTGAATTGTCCCTAAGTGCGATTGTAAGCATGGATGGTTGTTCGTCTGTGTGTGCCCTGCGATTGGCTGGCAACCAGTTCAGGGTGTAACCCGCCTCTTGCCCGAAGACAGCTGGGATTGGTGCCAGCAGGCCCCGCGACCCTTGTGAGGATAAAGCGGATCAGAAAATGGATGGATGGATGGAATACTGCGTTCCTTTTGTTGATACTAAATGCTTTACTTCGTCACTGCTGTTTCCTGTAACGGAAGCACTGTTGCAGTTTGGTAAGACTGAAATGGCTTGAATACAAGGCAATGAGTCCCCCGGCCTACTGCCCAAAGACAGCTTGGATGGGCTCCAGCATGCCCGTGACCCTCGTGAGGATAAGCGGATTCGAAAATGGATGGACAAGGCAATGGTACGCCAGGAGATTGGGTAGGTCAGGGGCTTCATGATGCCGAGCTCAACCACAAATTGACAGTAGTCAGGAAGGAGAGGAGTCTAAACAAAAAAAACTTAAATAAATAGAAAATGCTGTGGAAGAGGCTCACTGTGGCTCATTCTTCTTGATATACACGTATGTCACCTTTTATTGATTGTTAGACAGGCCACATTGTTTACATATTTCATATTTGTAACTATTAATGTTTAATGCATTGATGGATGTTTTTTTTCTGGCTGAGTTTGAAATATCCTTCTGTATAATCAACTTTTGAATCTACCACGTGTCTTGCACCGAACGCGAGTGATATCATTGTTTGCTGCGATTGTGATCATCACTATTTTATATCCGAACCACATTCTGTCGGTTGTGTATATTACAAACGATAAGACGCAAGTACAAGGATCTGCCTGTTATACGGTACGAGTTATGCAACAGTGAGCCACCTGATTTAAGCTTGGGCTCACTTGATAATTCGAGACCCAACCGATCATATACATATTATGTTTTACATCAGGACAGCTGCATGAAATGTGTAAGCGCACAGCCCGTCCCCAAAATGCACTGAGCGTAAAGCGCCCGTACGTCAGTGTATGCAGGCGTGCGAGGACCCCAGCTCAAAATGTCCTTTGTAAAAAGCAAATGATGCAAGTCAAGTGAGATAGCTGTGAACAAGTACACATTCAGACTCGGATATTTATTCATCACGTTGATGGCATTTGTTAAGGGAAGGATCTCAAATGCAGAGAAAGCGTGATGCGGTAAAATGCCTTGATCAATTCCAGTAGATACATTTCTACTGGCTTGGTCTGGAAAGTGTCTGTAGCTACATGGTGGTCCAAAACAATCCCAGGCACTTCAACCTATCTTTATTTGTGCGACTTGGACGGCTGACACGCTGCAGCTTGGTCTGATACCAAGTTGGAGCGTCTGACTGCATTATTTTTTCAAGTACCGGTACTTGGAAGTTATGGTACCGTGTCATTCTTGCCGACTACAATTCAAATCAAGGCAAGTCAACTTTATTGTCAAATGTGCGCTATGTGCAACATACAGCACGGTACTGGCAAACTACACTCTGGCAAACTATACAGAAAACAAAATGGGTTGTACCAACCTGTAAACAGCCCTCTTGTCAGATTCAAGTTGGGTTTGTGGGTCAAGGGTCACACTGACAGAGTTATTTCCTCCTGTAGGGGCTGCTGGGATATGGACCTGTGGGGTCTTGTTGTTCTGCTGGGTTGTGCCCGTCATCTGTGAACCAAAACATGAGGACAAAATGAGATGTGTTCAAAAGTCAGTCCAAACAGAGAAAAGGCAGTGTGTGTGTGTGTGTAAACAATGTCAACTGCTATCATTCTAATCATCATGCAGCTTGGAGTAAGGCCTTTTAATAATCACTTCTCAAATGCAATCAAGTATGCGACATGTATTTCATACTGGCAGACTACAAATGACAATTGATGGAATTATTTTGCACGACAGGGCAGCTCTTTTGTAATCAAGTTGTTCAATAAAATGAAACACGAGACTCAATTAATCAAACTTGACACAACGTGCGGGTCAGACGGTATTTAAAGAGTCCGGTTGAACAGCTGTTAATTGGCAGTTCGAAAATGAAACACTTTGCTTGTCATTTAACCTGAATTTTTAGATGCTAATTTGTACCGAGATCAGAAAAAAAATAACCTTTGCTCTCTACCGTTCATTCTCTCTTTAGTCTCTCCAATTCCAGATCCAGCACCCCCACCCCCACCACTTTTGTGACAGGTTGGGGTGGGTGAACGCTTCAAGTCTTAATCCCAGCACGAAATGGGAAATAAATTAGCTTTTTCACACTTAACTAGCTCTCATTTGCATTTTCCGAACATGCATACCGCTTCTCTCCTACTGCATTAATACTCTGGGTGAAAGCAGACAGAGGTGGTGGATGATGATGAGGATGAGGAGGAGGAGGAGGAGGATGAACCTGCTCAACTTCCTCTCGGTGGGATTGTCTCCACCGTGGGACAATGGCTTGCTCCAGATACATTCAGAGTTTATTAATTAACACTGACCTATTGGTCGCACATTATATCACACATTGGGGCATGCCGCTTGATTCTTTAAGGAACATTTGACTTCATCAGATTATAAATGTGTATTTACGGGCATACATATTTTTTCATTTACATATTTAAGTATTTTTTTTGTAATCACACACACTCATTTTGCTCTAGTATATGCACTTTGTATGTATTTTTGGTGCACGCTGTGTATTACTATACATACAGTATATGTAAGATGTATTTTTTTAACTCATCATAATGATTATATGCACAATACTTATTACATAGTCTACTGCTAGTTACACGGCTTTAATCAAATTTTTCATTTTGACTTTTTTTTTTTTTTTATTATAGGTGGGGGTTTTATTGCTTTTAGGTTAAAGAGAGTCTTATTGCAGTTCTTGTATGCACAAGTAAAACTTTCACCTCACAGCCATTTTTTTTTCAAATGTCCCACGTGAATGTAGTATATCCGTCAATGTGACCTGCTTGCACAGAGGACGTCTGCTCTGACGTCACAAGTTTGAAGTCACATTAAAAGCGCCACTCGACGACAGACAATTGAACAAGCAACAACAATGAAGGGGTCATATGTACATCACGTAGACTTGCAATTGAGTTGAAGACGACCCCACAAACGATCACAATTGCGGACTAATGAACACCATTGTGGGTATCTACAGTAATTGTATGTACAGTAGCATGTGCTCTAATGTTTGTTATGTAGCATGAGCCACAGACTTGCCTGATTTCTTGGACTCACTCGCTGTCGTAGACAGCAAACATTTATTACTTTAAGCTTTATCGTGGAGATTCAGTATACACTGCACGCACAATAAAGAAAGACAGAATTTTGACCAGTTTTAATAATATGCACAATTTTTGTGCAAATTTATCATCTCAAGGCTGTCTAGCAAACTTGTTGGATTTGAACATATCAGGTCATGTGTATTTGTCTCATGAGGGGTGGTGTCAACACCCGATATCAAGGTGTGCATAACTACAGGTATTTGGCAATGATTTTCCTTGGGCAAAGGGGGCTAAAAAAAGAGCTATCACTGATTCTGAAAAGTCAAAAATTGTAAAAGATCTTTTGGTGGACTGCAGCATATTTGAATTTGCAAAGATCATGATCAGATGAAGACCAACCATTATGTTGCAACCAGCCAACATGGTTGAAAGAAATGTTTCATTCAAATATTGGGTTTCATATTAAAATGGCTGTTCCTTTTGTTCAATGTTGTGTGTGAATGCGGAAGTAGAGCTAACAGTGGTGAAATGAGAAGGGATATTTGGCAGCCACCATGTGTACAAACTAATTGCATAACTGCATGACATTTTGGTGGTGGTTAATTAATTATCCATCCATCCATCCATTTTCTGATCCCCTTATCTTCACAAGGGTCACGGGCGTGCTGGAGCCGATCCCAGCTGTCTTCGGGCAGGAGGCAGGATACCCTGAACTGTTTGCCAGTCAATCGAAAGGGCATGTGTAGACAAAAAAAAAAAAAAAAAAAAAAAAACATCCGCGCTCACACCTCGGAACAATTTAGAGTGTTCCATTAACCTCCCGTACATGTTTTTGGAATGTGGGAGGAAACCAGAGTACCCGCAGAAAACCGATGCAGGCACGAGGAGAACATGCAAACTCCACACAGAAAGGCTGGGGTCTGGGATCGAACCCTTGCACCTCTGAACTGCAAGAACGATGTGCTAACCAGTCGACTACTGTGCCGCCTTTGGTTAATTTACGCATGTTTATTTATTTTTTTTCTTCAATTGTGACTCACCTGTTGGCTCTCCTGGTACGACGGTGGAGGAACGCGATGGGTGGCCATCATAATCAGTGCAGGTCATGCCGGTGACACATGTTGTATCATGGGATAGCGTCACATTGAGACTGAAAAAGAGGAATCAAAGAATCAAAGAACAACAAAAAGAGGAATCCAGTGATTGAAAATTGTATTACAACTGCAGCCACTAGGTGTGACTATGATTAAATTGGACAGCATTGTATTTCCAAGTATCTCACTGACACTATGTTTTCATTTAGTCATTTCTCCCAACTGTAAGCACTGCACAGAGTTCCCAGGGACACTCGGTCCATCATGATCATGATTTAAAGCATTAACAAACTAGTTACTAACCAAAATCATGTTCTGCATGGAAATATATTGTACATGCAAGTAGGTTCATAACTATATTGGAAACAAATCTGATTAGCAGTATGTCTAAAACAAATCTAGAACTTCTAATTATATCTGATCTCAAGTAATTATTTTAAAGGTAATGTGTCATACTGAAGCAACTTTGGTTATCTCCACATGAGAACAGCTAGGTCATTGTTGATCCGCGATCAAGCCTATCAAAAAAGGCTAATTAGGGCTGTTGTCAGTGGGCTAATTGCTATCGGCCAGGACCCCACACAGCTAAGTGCTTTACCCTGTGGAATGCCGCTGTCGCATTCACCGAGACTGCAGGAGCTAATTGGTTCAGGGGTGCCTTTCCACACACATATGAACATAAATAGGCCCCCTGCAGTCACCCCAACTTACTATAGGCAAGCACAGCAGGTGAACCATCCCGAAGCTCCGGATAACCTATGTGTTTATGCTGCATGAAAATATCCTGTAAATTGCCTAGTTGGGCCTGAGGGAGGGAGGGTGTCTTTGTATAATACAACAATAACAATAATAATACTAATGCCTTCCACGGTGGCCAAAGACGCTTAAATACATGCAATGGCAAAACCTAGCTAATGAGGTGTCTTCATCATTCATGGAGATAAAAGCTATATGACAGATGCAAAATGAGAATCTACTCAACTCAACTAGATACACTGTGTTGATATCGATTAAATTCAATTCAAAACAGTATGTGCCAGAGTTCAAATTTGACACAGTCGTCTAATTGCAATTGATGTGCTTTTGTATGAGTGCATTTTACAGCTCACTGCCATGAGGTCTTTGACCTGTGCAATACCTAATGAAGTTCAAACACACGTATCTGAACCCTTTCAGGGACAGTGACTACAGTGGACAGATTATCATGTTATCAGGTTATAGGGTGCATGAAAGGGTTAAAATGGTGGTAAGATGTTGTGTTATAATAATTGTCATTACTGTATTTTCCTTTCTCAAAAATTTTGACATTTACATAAAACAACTTCCTTTCTATCAGTACAAAAAACTTGCATTGACAACATCGCCTTTCTACCTCTGCTATAGATTACCTGCATTAAGTGATTCACTCCTTGAATAAAAAGCCACACTTCTGACAAAACGTAAGTCCATCCCAACAAAATCAGGAACTAATTGTTCCGCCACCCAAATAATTGCGAAACAAAAAAAAAGACCACAATATCATAAGACGTCTTTTTTTTTTTGTGGGACTACTTTGTGGAGTCCATCATGTATTTTACTTTTCTTTACTTTTGTTTAATAGTGTGCATGTCTGTGCGAGTCATTTTGTGTACCGATTGTGTCTCTTGCTCTCATTCCAACTGTTATCAGCTGAAAGGCATCTTCTCTGTTATCTGTCCTCATTTTAATTGCAAAATACAGCCAGCGTGTTCGTGATTAAATGGAAAATCGTGCATTAATTGATGAGACTGAAGATAAAGCAATTCCAATTATGGCACAGTATTTTAACGGGGCTCTCAAGTTTCGCCATCCCTCGAAGGAACAAAAATCACAAAATAGCAATTTGGAGCAGGGAACAATGCCAACCCATAAAAACACACTACAAACAAATACCCATTTCAAGAGTATCCCGAATGTACAAACAGTGTAAAATAATATCCAAGCACAGCAGAAAATATAATTGTAACTTTTCTTTTAATTAAGTAGTGAAATGACTTATAACAATTATAGCAGAAATCATAGTATATATTGCATGTCATTTGAAAATTGCCTGGAGCAGCAATCAAAATTCACTAGCAAGCATTAAATGAAAAAAAAAAAGAAGTCGGCATAAAATTATTCCAAGTAACATCAAAGAGGTCTGTGAATTTGGATTGGAGGCAAACATGCACACGCGTGCAAACAGGCCTTTATGGTTTTTGTGCGGTACAGAATCCGTCTGTTCAATATTCAGCTTTCAGACAATGCCAAGGTGCAGACTGAAGCGCTGCCTAATAAATGCAAAATTAGTCACTGCCATGGCTTCTACCAGCACATTTGGATACACATGATAGCCTCTTGCCTGTACTTCAAACAAGCTGTTCCATATCAGACAAGCTGAGTATTATGTACATCCAGAGCTTCATTCTTCTCAACGCTTCACTGAAATGCCTCTTGCTTGGCAGAAAGCTACGACATTGAGAACAGTTCGTGCCATTTAGACTGAATTGCCTAATTTATTGGCTGCAACACACTAACGTATATTCTTGGTCAAATTCAAACTGATTTTTGTCAGTCATCATAGTTATGGTTTCCCTTGGAAAGCCGTTACGACCAGGGCCACCTTGACCTACTAAGCCCCACATTAGCACACTCTTGCGCCCACAATATGTGCTCAGGTCAAAAATAGCATACTTGCTAACTTTGGGTTGTGAAAAATAGAACGATATTTTTTCAGCTGCTTATCGGCCAAAGGTTTCTTGACCAAGTTTTTTTGCCTTATGTGTACCATATGAAGTTAAGTGATGTGTTCAGAGTTGTTTCGCCGACATTCAATAATTGACCCTGTTGACCATTAAGAAAATGGATAAATGAGCACTTTTACGTGTTGAACTTAGTACACTGTAAAAACAAACTTTTGGGTGTAGTAAATTACATCTACTAAATGTTAATAATATCTACATATGAATTTTGGGTTTTGATGATAACTCAAAATAAAGGTGTAAATACAACACAATGTATACATACACTGAACAAACTGTAATACAATCGTAACATTCACTCAGAAGTCGCTCATAACATTTACACAATTAAAAGACATGACACATTAAACATAGAAACCCAAGTATATTTTACTTAAATTGCATTCAATTTGAATGTGCATGCTCATTGAGGGCAGCACGTGAGTCACGCATGAGTCAGTCACTTGAAGGAGGAGCTGCAGACCGACAGTCCCCGCCCACAGTTGGATGACATCATTGAGACAGAAGCACTTAATTCAGGTGGGTGTCCTCATTGAACTGCTTGGCGATAAATCGTTGCATTCATCAAGCTTGCCAAAGTTAACTTGCCACGAGTCTGTTAAAGTGACTTTAATTAGTATTCTATACTATTGTGATATCACTGAAGTGTTTGGTGTGACCCAAGGAGTTTTTATGAAGAGCAGGTGTGACCACACGCCAGGAATGGCATCGCTAATCGTGTGGCCAACAATTAGGTTGATGTGTATGGGCAGCACTAGCTCATGTTATCTCATGTAATCGTTTCTTCCGATCTTAACCATCGAGCACAATCATCTCTAAATGTATCTTGGTATAGTGTAGTCCAGTGTGTTTCAATCTTTTTTGAGCCAAGGCACATTTCTTTCATTGAAAAAATCCCGCGGCACACCACTACCTGAAAATGTGAAAAAAAGCTTATTTTAACAATTAAGTGTTATATTGTTACTAGAAGTGTTTTTTTTAACATTGAACATTAACGCAATATTATAACACACTGAATAGGAATCAAATCAACATCAATCCAATATTTGGTGCATTCGCTTTAATGGCAAGTAAAATATAGTCAATTGGAACTTTAACTTGCTCAGGGTCGGATTTTGTTCTGTGCGACAGCCGGTTCTTTTTCTCCCGGTCGTTTGCGCTCTCCCGCAATATTGTACCAAAAACTTTTCCCATCTTGAGTCTTTGTATAATTCCAACATCATTCAAAAGACTTTTCTGCTGAATGTGTCGCTTGAGGTAGTCCAGCTTCCATTTTGTCCGTATTTTTTTCCATCGGAAAATGTGCTTACACCTTAAGCTTTGCTGCATGATTTGCAGAGCAGACCTTTCTCACTCGAAGAAGAAAATCTCTCACCCAGTTTCACTGCTCGTTCTTCTATTTGCACATACAAGAACTCCAAGATGGCGCCCGAGTAGGCAGCCGTCGGCAAGTGAGAGCCTTGCTTTTTTTTTCTTGTTTTTGTGTTTGTTGTTGCGTCGTGTGGACCGGATGTGGATTCCTTTCATAACTTTGCTGCTGTGAATTCCGAATGTCTCCATTGCGAGAATAATCAAGGATTTCTTATCTTATCTTACTCCGACAGTCATTCCAACTTAAAAGAACCGCAGTTCATTCTTATTTTGGTTTGGTGAGTCGACGTATCGCGTTCACTGCCCGGTCGTTTCGCCATGATAAAGGATTAGCATTAGCGTCACTTATCGCCGCCGCGCTGTTATTGTTATGGAGCAGAGAACATGCACAAGTACTGTCAATGACGTGATTGGCTTCACAGCGTCATTGCATCGTATCGTGTGATTGGCTGGACACCTGTCACTCACTGAATTCCACAGCAAATTGATACAGAAAAAGAAGATGGATATCTAATTCATATGCAGTGCGTTCACTGCGCTGGATAGGTTTTCTTGTGCGTTGAGAGTGTGCGGCCAGTGCGCAGTTGCGCAGCTTAGAGGGAACATTGGTGCCATTGCATCTCCAGTAAAGGTAAATCTAAATGAGAGATACCTTTCATTGTATTGCCTCGCGTCGGAAACTTTGCTTGTCTCGAAGCATAGGGCAATTTCCTCGCTGCTGCTGCTCCCTACCGGTATGGAAGAGTACTACATGATTACTCTTCCAGGCGATCAACCGCACAGGCATACATACGTATTGGATAATTTCCCATGGCACACCTGACAATATCTCTCGATCTAAGTTGTAAGCCAACATGATTAGCTAATGCTGTTTAATATGACACATTTACTCTTCTTTTGCAGGTATTGGTCAGTGCACTCAAGTCATTCTTTAGGTAGGTGCATAACAGTATTCATAATACACAACATAACCCCCTGCCCCCTCCACTCAAACACAGGCCATTGTTTTAATAGAATTCTCTCTTCTTTTACAGGTTACTTGCCGTGTGTCTGGAATCAGTTTTGGTTAGTGTAAAACATGACTTACACCATTTCTGTTTTCAACACACTTGGCCTATAGATGAAGATTGCCTGATTTGAACTCTGCTATGGCATAGTCATGCAAGTGGTACAATTTTAAGACCTCAATTCGTTTACAGCTCTTAAAGCATTATAGACTGAAACATTTATACACCAGTCAACGTCAGTCCCTACCCTGCCTGTCCTCAGATTGTCCTTGTTCTTTTAAGGGTTGGAGTGCACTTCACTCGCATCTGTCTCGAGATCATCCCAAAACTGTGCCCTCAGAACAAACTGTTTCATTTTCGTGTCTTGTTTGTAATTTGTCTAGTTTTCATTCAGAGAAGTGATATTTTGAACACCTCGGGATTCATCTTAAAAAAACACAAAACTGTCCAGTGTGTTTTTCGTGGGTGTGACTATAACAATTATTATACGTATATACATAACCTTCGCTTCACATAAAAGTAGGAAGTACACCCCTCACAGCCTGGAAGATTTCAAGGAAACTATTTCAGGCATTTCCAAATCAGGCAACAGAAGCTAGTTTGTTGGTAGAGGAAAGTGAAAGTTCTTCTAGTGAAAGAATTAAGGTTGAGGACTTGGAAAAAGTCATTGTAGATAGTCTTGCAAGCTTATTGCTTAAATTGGATTGCATCGACAATGTGCCCAGTAAGTGTATAGATGAAATTGTAGAGGAACTTAAATTTATCACTTCCTCCGCATCTGCACCTGTTATTCAAAAATTGTCAAAAAGACCCAAAAGAAACTCAGTTGCACTATTGAAGAACCGGTGATGAGAGCCTTGGCAAAGGGTATTTGCCAGTCAAATCCTCTTAGTTCAGCCTTTAGTGAAGAAGGTCCTCTTGATGCAGCATACCACAGAAAGCGTTACATAAATGATCACTTCTCAATTCTACAACCAGGAGAGTTCATACTTGATAGGAAACAAGGAAAGTCGTTCCAATATGTACCGATTTTGCAATCCTTGCCAGAAATTTTGAAGGAGAGTGACGTTCTGAAGAAGTTGGTAACTCCAAAACATTCTAGTACGTGTCAGTATACCAGTTTTCATGATGGTTCCCATTTTAAGGAAAATAATTTTCTATGTGGAGAAGACTTCAGACTATCACTTGAACTCTACTGCGATGACTTTGAAATATGCAACCCATTAGCAGTCATCACGTTGCCTCTGCGTCCCGCGGTACTTGGAGCATTTTAGATGTTTCAAATTGGAGTCCACTAGCACACTCAAGGTATTGGAGCAGTCGCAGCTCACTGACACATACCCTTTGACATCTTACGCAGTGGGTGGCAAGCAAATGGTTTCTCTGAAACACCACATCATTTCAAACTAGGTAAAGTACAAGTGAGCATTTTTAAACTATCTTGGGCTTCTGATACTGTCTCTCTGTCTAGCTGTCAGTCTGTGTCTGTCTGCTCACCTCCACCTCTTTGCTTTTCTGTCTTTGCTTGTCTTGTCGACGTTCTTGCTTGTTTGTTAATGTTATTTGGTGATTCCATACACACACTTTCATTAGCATAGCCTGTTGTGAGGATAATATTTACCCTACCTATCTCTAATCAATTCTAACGTTTTCTCCTTCACTTCTTGCCCAGGCCTGTTAAAATGGATGCTCCTATTCAACTGCGTCATCATCGATGAGACTCGGGTTTACAAATTAACCCTCCTTGGTGGAATCCCTAGCACCGTTGATGAACTTTTGGCAGCAGCACAGGAAAAGTTTCAACTCCAAGGCAGTTTCACTGTCATGTACATGGACAAAGAATGTGGTGATCAATTCTTCACCCTCGAGTCAACTCACCAAATCAAGGATAAAGACACAATCAGATTAGTTGAAAAGGAAGAGCCTCCTGTTACTGGGCTGACCCTTGAAACTGTTCATGCAGTGGCCATCTCCTCACCAGAGCCACAAGCAACCTCTTCCAAAGATGATAGTTCATCAGCTTTCTCATCTGCCAGTACCATTAATTTCATCAAAGTGAGCAGGGTTTCGAGATAAGCTATGGCAAACTCACTTTGTGAAACCCACCTTCCCCGATTATTTTGAGGTATACCTCCAACAAGGAAATAAGGCCTATGAACGTGATGGCTCACTGCTTCAGGACCCAAGTACGAAATCTGTTATATTAGAAAAACTTGCTGAGGAAATTTTCCGCTACCAGTCCTATCCCTCCGGTCTTCAAATTAAAGAAGTTGCAGAAGCGCTATTGAAGACGTACCCCTGCCTGAGTGATCCCACGACATCAGTTTCCAGCATTTATGGGTGGACACAGCGACTGAAATATGAGATGGCCAACTGCCGCTCGAAAAATCAAAAAATCGAATGTGCCTTGCCCTGAGCTGGAGATTAATTCCGTGAAGAGGAAACCACCGGGAGAGAAGTGTCCTGCAAAGAACTGTAAGAGGCCAAAGAGAGCAGAGGTGAACTACCTGCCTCCACATCCAAGTGGAGAGACGGCCGACAGTCTAGAGGTATATTGGTTTGGCTGTGTGGATGCCGGTGGGTAGATGTGGGTGTTGTTCTGTGTGTAAGTTGTGGTGAGATAATAGCGCTGTCCTAAGTCCCTTCTTGTTCACTTCTCAGTGACGTAATGAAGAAGGACAACAAAAAAGTCATCCAAGAGAAAATGGCCAAAACCTTCTCATGTCGACGTCTGGAGGTTGTGTGCGCCACCCCATCTGCAGCTGACTTCAGAAAGAGATGGCCTGCTTTGTTTTGTGAGTCTGAGATCGGCAGATATTTTTCAAATGTATTTCTCTTTGGAATTAACCATTTGTTTTCAAAATGTCTAATGAGTATTGTACATGATTAATTACTTTAACACAAAACTGTATGGGGTGAAAGAGAGATTGGAGTGGCTCACAGAATTTGCCCTCCTTTTTCATTTCACTATTTTGGCCAGTTCCTTATCATATTCTTCATTCCTGGCAATAATGTCTCACGTTCATCTTATGTAAATCCTAAATCATTTCAGGTCAAGGAGGAGTTCTGGAGGATTACTACAATTCCCCTGGAGCGGAGATTCCTGTCCAAACTTGACCTCTACACACCAAAGCTCATTGCTTTGATGAAGACCAAGGGAGGTACCATGGGGATCAAGCTGAAGCCTCTCTTGAACAAACTGAGTCAGGTGTGATTGGTTAGAGTTTTGCAAGGAGACAACAGTGTCATTCATGCAACACACTGTCTCACACATGCAATATGCATTCGTAGCAAATGCTGTCACACATAGGGGTATTTCACTTTCAATGTCCAAAGCATACCACCAAATAGAACAAAACATAATTTAGAGTGAAATATCCATTAAATCTTAATGGCCTGTATGTTCCTATATTCCACTTATGGCTCTGCAAGTCGTGGCACATGCTACTGCTGTATGTTCTCACCCTGTCAGGTCATTGTATTGACACAATATCAATCTCTTAACAGAACCTAAGCACTGAAGCCAGACGTGAAGCAGTTATCCGTGCTCTAGTACTGTACCTTGGGGAGAAGGAGGAGGACCTTTATGAAGATTGCTGGGTAATACATGACAGGAAAAAAATCAACCCCACATCTTCTCAGGAAGTAGGGGAGCTGAAATACATGCATGTGCAGTGCCTATTTAATGAACCGATGACTGGGACTTGTATTGAATATGGACATTACAATTACATTGGAATAGTCTGTAAGATGACGAGATGCATTGTATACCGGTAATTTAACATGGTAAACATGCTTATTCGATATTAGTTCATGACTGTGTGCCAATGGAGGAAGATGTCAGCTAATTCAAATGATTGAAACGGTTCTATTTTTCTCGTTAATTGCATGTAGCAGGACAATCGCAGCAATGCAGCTGAACATACCCTCAAGATCCTGGTTGTTCATGGGGCTGAGGGAGAGGATCCAGTGGATGTCTCCATCCTTCTAGAAGGAGAGGAGATATTGCCTGCATGCGGTGACACCGCGAAAGCCTGCATGCTGTTGATGGGAGTGATCTACGGCCTCAACCTGGCCTACCCCACTCCACTGCACTACACCTTTGAGGCGTTTCACAAACTTTTGCTGGAACTGAACGCAGTGAAGCTCTCCCCTGAACTTCACAATCTGAGGGTGAAGCTGTTATCATGAAGCAACATCACACACCCTCAGACAGTGACCCAAGCCCTCACCTGTGATTTATTTTTACCTCATCTAACCTGTTGGTTGATGTTCCTCTGTTTTCTACCTGTAGTTCATAAATTATCTTCAAATAAGGTTGCACACATGATGGGGGAGGATGGAAGGGGTCAGGGGGGTGAACGCAACACAGCCACCTCGCAGCTCAGACCCTTCGAGCACTCAAATTATGTCATGACGGCAGAGCGAATAGGAATCCAACGAAGGCTGTGACATTTAGGGGGGTGTGTCAAGCATCTGCAGCTGCATCGCTAAGCTTATCGTCTCCATGGAGACATCCTTCGTATATCAGTCTCAGCCTCAGGAAGGAGGAGTAAGGGGCTGATAGGAATGACAGCGTCTGAGCGTATTTTTTATCCAGGGGAAAGTCCGGATAACAGTTGTTTTGGGAACAGGCCGTCAACAATTTCAGGCAGCCATGAAAGTCTTTTGACTTTTAGTGCAAAAAGTGTCTGCCTTTGTCCAGAGCCAAGCAGTGTGATGTTTAGGCTCCCATGTGACGGTTCTACTGGCTTCCACATTAACTAGCTACCGATTCCAGCTGTGGCCATTAGGGCGATGTCAGTCCAGTAGCTTTGCATTTCCTAATCATAACCATAACTTTGTTTATCATGTTTTAGAATATATTTTAAATTGATTTTTTACTCGAAGTTGTCTTAATTGTAAACCACAACCTCAGATTTTTAGATTAATTTTCTCTTCTTTTTATTCATAACCTCCTACTTATCCTTACACTAACCATAACCTTTTATTTTTGTGGGGCCCGATTAATTTTGCCACTTCTTTTGGTTGACACGCTACTGCAAAATTTTTCAACTGCATAACTGTTCAATTTTACAGTAAATACGAAACAGCTCGCTTCAAACTCCTGACGGGCTGCAAGAAATTGTAAACGTAGTAAAAATAAATAAATAAAATAAAATGGTCCAGAATGAGATTTGTACCCGTGACATGAATTAATAAAGCAGCACCTTTGAGGAATCTGCTGTACTCACTACACCACAAGGTGGTCCACTTAACTGGCACAAAATTTGTACTTGTAGTTTTTGTCCGATTCATGACCGCTAGGTGGCAAGTTATGGTCACAGCTAAAATACTCACAGTGTATGAAAAAAAAAAAATATATATATATATATTATGCGTCATTATTCCTTCAACTACTGCCATCAGTTTAACGGCTCTATTCATTTTAATGTAAATCTTTTGCACCGCTGGGCTGCCGCCGCCAGATTTCCATAGCGACCAGCGGCGGTATTGATTTTTGAGCAAAGCTGCAGGTCACCATGGTCTATTAAAAAAATACAAAAAAACAACAACATACAGTACAAGAGTCATTACTTCAGCTTCAAATTATTGACGAGGCTTTGTCTGAGAATGAGTTATCGCTGGATGGCTGTGCTGACAGCTCGCCCAAGCAAGCAGTCGCACCCCCTCCATAAAAAGGAGCCACGTTACGTCACACAATGTAAACCGTTTACTTCACTCTAAAAAAAAACGAGAGATTAGTTGGAGAAATCATTGATCAAGAACCATGCGGGAGGTACAGTTGAACATCGTGAGTCTCCACCCTGAATCGGCAAAGTTGGCAAGTATGAAATAGAATTGAAAAAGTAAAAAAAAAAAAAAAGTACCGTAATTTCCGGACTATAGGCCGCGACTTTTGTCACACGCTTTCAACTCTGCGGCTTATTTCATGAAGCGGCTTATATAAAGACTTTTCCAACGGCTGCCTGTGTACCATCTTTCTTTGTAAATATCTCGTTACAATATCGGCACCTGCGGCTTATACACAGGTGCGGCTTATGTGTGTACAAAATATTTTTTTCCTTTAAAAATGTAGTGGTGCGGTTTATAATCAGGTGCAGTCTATAATCCAGAAATTACGGTAACTGCCCAAAGACAGGTGGGATAGGCAACAACACACCCGCGATCCTCGTGAGTATAGGCAGCTGGTTTTCAACTCAGTCGAAGGACTAGCACAGTGTCATTAAGATTGGGTTCAAAAGGGTGAACGTGCTGATACAAAACACAGATCAGTGCACAAACACCGCTCATACTTTCGGGAATAGGAATGCATGTAAACACATGCATGCATGTTAATCCAAAAATTACAAAACCAAATACAAATATTGCATTCAGACTCTCAAGTACATACATTGCCTCTGGCAGAGGCAAATATTCTCTCACTTGAGATTTTTGGGCTCCAAATCTCCTACTCTGGGGTTAACCTAGCTTGACATACATGAGAGTTAGAATGCTGTTGACACTCCCAGACCACCTCATTAACCTGTTCTAGCGGCCTTCCCTCCCAACAATCTGCTCCTCAATAACCCACGCTTAAATTTCATGCTGATATCATTTATTCATCCGCCCATGTTTACCGGACCACGTTTGGAACACCGAATAGTTCCAGTAAGCATTGTGACAGTCATTGCTAACCAGACTTTGTTGTCATGTAAGAGCATTGGAATAAGCATTTTGGAAAACGAATGTGTCCCTATTCTTGCTGTTCATATTTCATAGGAATATTGCAGCCCAAGATATGAATAAGAAACCAATGAAATAAAGCCCCTTTGACTTCTGTGTCTGTTTTATTTTTGGCTAGTCCACTTCCTTTCGCTCTCTGGTAGCTGGTTCCTTTTATTGTTTCAGGGTAGGCAAGGGGGAGGGGTTCCGGAGTGAACTTACACACCTGCATCTGATTAGCAATTAACAGACCTCTGCTTTCCGTGAACAGGTGCCAGGTGATTTCCATGATATAATGTTATTTCGGCCATGATTGTGCATATTTTTGCAATTTCTACCACCCATAATGTGTTTACTTTTGGGTCCTCTGCTATATATTATTATTATTATTTTTCTAGATATATTTTTATTTTTTTTAATTATTAATTTTTTTCTTATAATAAAATCTAACATTTGACATTTTCTGGGCTGCCTATCTTGTTGAAGCCATTCCTTATGGAAGAATATAAAAAATTATAAAATGGAGAAATGTAATGCATAAAAAATTATCAATGATGATCGATCATTCTAGGTGGATAAAACTCAAATCATGGATATTATATTACACACACACACACACACACACACACACACACACACACACACACGACCTCACAGTGCAGAGGTCGTGCGTTCGATCCCAGCTACGGCCTTCCTGTGTGGAGTTTGCATGGGCCTGCGTGGGTTTTCTTCAGGTACTCGGTTTCCTCCCACATTCCAAAAACATGCATGGCAGGCTGATTGAACACTCTAAATTGTCCCTAGGTGTGAGTATGATCACGGATGGTTGTTAGTCTCTGTGTGCAGAGCGTCCCCCGCCTACTGGCCGAAGATGGCTGGGATGGGCTCCAGCACACCCCGCGACCCTTGTGAGGATAGAGGTGATCAGAAAATAGATGGATGGATGGTGTTTGGGAACTTCTGGTGCCCCGACAGTAATGCAGTTTTTTTTTTTTGTTTGTTTTGTTTTGCTGTGATGACCACAGAGCAACGTGAACATGCTTGCATTATGACATGAGGCAAGTCATTGATACACTCTAAAAACATAAATGGACCAATCCAGTACTTTGCCAATCTGACCCAATTTTCTTTTTGTTTTGTTCATAACCGCCCCCCCCCGCCCCCAAAGTTTGGTCGTTTTGTACAAAACAAACCCCCAAAATGGGTTGGTTTGTAAAAACAACTCAGAATGTAGCAAGTCAAAAAGAGCAGAATGAGACAAGTCACCTCCTTGCAAAAGATCATGGAGTTACGTGTAGTGTGTATACAGTGACCACTGTATACTTATGCAAAATATATAAAACTATACATTGCATAAATGGTCACGATAATAAGAAAGCATTGTCGTCAACCAAAATATCTGTAAGAGTCCATGAATTTAAGGTTTGGTGTTTTTTTTTTTCTATGATGTATATGTATTGACCTTCTTATCAATTTCCAATGACATTCCATGCTTAAATTCTAAATTTATATTCTTTTCCATTTGATTACTTCATGCATAACTTCTTAATGAATGCCCTTCATATATTCAAATATGCCCTACAGCAGTAATAGAGGCGTCAGTATTTCCCTCGTGTATGATAGTTTGCAAGACTCAGTACTTCCTTTCTAACTGCTGACAATGGCGTCAGTGGTCCAATCACATGGCGATTGTTGTTGTCTTTTATGCAAATGTGGATATTACAGATTCGAGCTATATTGGGATTTTGCCTTTGAAAAGTCGATTCAAGTCTCACGTAAAATGGGTGAAACTACAACACGATGCAGAATTCCCAAATGACAGGAGGAATCCACGCAGATAAACTCATTAACATAGCTAAAAGCCCTTATAATGAGGCATGTTGTTTTTTTCTTGATGAGGAACCTTCTAAGAGGGACAAAGATGAAAAGAACATTCAGAAAGCACCACAGGATTAATCAAGAAATACTTAATTTCCCTGGTCTATATTTCTAAAATATAACTGGATAAATAAGTTTCAGATAAAATATATACAGTGCACCAGGAAAAAAAGTTAAACTGGAGCTCACTGCTAATAGGCAAGTTGTGTGATAAAAGTTTAGCAGTCCAATAATTATACTAAATAATACATACAGTCATATGTCTGTTATTGTTTGTTGAGAGGGAAGACCCTTCATCTGTGCTGTATGTTACACATATACAGCACATTTGAGAAGAAAGTTGTACTTGACTTGACAAACAGAAATCCAAAATGCCAGTCACCTGATAATCACTAAAGTGAAAACCGCTTCTGTTTGCCATATGGTTCCCTGCATTTGTATTGTCAGACATGAACAAAGTACATTCTTCTGCTACAATCCAACTTTGCATGGGGTGTCCAAAAAAAAGGTGGTAAACCTGTATTAGTCAACTTTTTGTTGCATCCAAGACCATGAAGTGGCACTGCATCATTCCCTAACGATAACACACTGAGCCAGGCCCATGTGTTTCATTGCGGTAATTCACCATCAACTGTAGCTATCAAGCCATATGGAGTAAAAATTACAGTATTTTACCGTCAGCAGTGATCCAGTAAAATAATGTAAGTTTCTTCTCTATGTAATGGCACTTATAATTTCCAGTATAATATTCTCAATGTATATCCAGTTAGTTCCTGGATTTCTGATTTGATTACATTTTACTGATTGATTGATTACAGCTCAGGCCTCCCTGTGTGGAGTTTGCATGTTCTCCCCGGGCCAGCGTGGGTTTTCTCCGGGTACTCCAGTTTCCTCCCACATTCCAAAAACATGTACGGCAAGCTGATTGAACACTCTACATTGTACCTAGGTGTGACTGTGAGCGCAGATGGTTGTTCGTCTCTGTGTGCCCTGCGATTGGCTGGCAACTGGTTCAGGGTGTCCCCCGCCTACTGACCGAAGATGGCTGGGATAGGATCCAGCACCCGCCGCGACCCTTGTGAGGATAAGCGGATCGGAAAATGGATGGATGGATATAAATACAGTTGAGTTGAGTATTTTTAATAAAATATAAGTTCTTATTGCTATATTTTTATTATATTTTGTATCAGAATTCATTATTTCCAATTATCATCCAGATAATCACCACCACTTATCACCATCATCATCATTATAATCCTTAATGATAAAGACAAAAAAAACAATAAAACATTTTCAAACTTGTTTTTTTTTTTTTTAAATAAAGTCAACAACGGTCGGCCCGGTGGTCGACTGGTTGCACGTTGGCCTCACAGTGCAGGGGTGAAGGGTTCGATTCTGGCTCCGGCATTCCTGTGTGGAGTTTGTATATTCTCCGTGTCCCTGCATGGGTTTTCTCCAGGTACTCCGGTTTTCTCCCACATTCCAAAAACATTTGTGGCAGGTTAATGGAACATTATAAATTGTCCCAAGTTGTCAGTGTGAGTGATTGTTAGTCTATGTGTGCCCCGCGATTGGCTAGCAACCGGTTCAGGGTGTACCCCGCCTACTACCCGAAGACAGCTGGGAGAGGCTCCAGCATGCCCCGCAACCCTTTTGATGATAAGCGGATCAGAGGATCGATGGATGGATAAAGTAAGCAACATTGGTCACCGTTACCAGTTACTTTCGACGCGCGCGCGTGTGTGTGTGTGTGTGTGTGTGTGTGTAAAATTGCAGTGAAGTCCCACATGAAATGGCCAAGCTTCTTTATAATGCGCAGATGTAAATTGACAGATGTTGCCTTCTTTTGCACTGTCATGATGCTTGGGGATGATCTTGCTTGGGGCCTTGTCATTGCTCGTTTTTGTGCCCCTCTCTGGGTTGATGCCGCTGCAGGATCTGGAAAAATAAATTAAAGCGACAACAAGAATCAGTCTTTTCAGGTGAACTATCAATTAATGAGGCATGATGTTGACTGTTGTGCAAAGGAGGAGTGCATATTTTCTTGAGTATAATTCTTTTTTTTTTCCTTTATATCGGTACAAGGAAAATGAAAAAAAAAACCAATTGTCACATTGTGGAGATGTACTGTATACTGATAACCAGGGGTTGTGAAAAGTACTTTAATTCCAATCTGATATGTTATATCCCATGCTACAAATTTACTGTATATAGAAGATGAAAATTTTCCCCTTCCAAAGAAATGTTTCCGCTTCGGGGTCATGGATGACTTGTTTCATCTCTGCGACGATACTAGTTTATCGAAGTTAAATGCTATTTTTCTGTTCATCTGATATATTGGTACCACAATACAGTCTCTTTAAATACTACAAGGAAAATCCAGCGATGAGACAGCGATTTTGGGGGCTCTGTACAGTATGATAATCAAATGCGTAATTATACTAAAAAATAAATAAATAAATTCATATGACCCACTAAATAACTTTGTAAAGTAAAGAAAAATCTGAAAAATTAAAATTTTCAAAAATTAATAATTGTAAAAATGACTAAAATGTTCATAAAATATTACAAAAAGAGCAGAAATGTCTTTGCTGATTTTTTTTTCAGTGGTTTTCATTCTAAAGTTATTGGGCCCAAGGGAAAAAAAACACACAAAGTACAAAGTGCCAACAGATATGCAAAAGAAGAAAGAGAAATTGATATTTCATTGATCATATCAATATGATAAAATTAGCCAATTAAATAAGTTTTGGGTAGTTTAGTCATTGTGTCGCAGTTGAAGACAATATTTGACAGCCAAAATTGATGTCTCATCTGCACTGAAAATTTGAGGGTTGGGATTATAATTTTAATTCTATTCTATTTTAATGTCATCACAGTGGACAATTTTTGTGGAAATAATGGTTATGGGAAATAATCTTGTAAGTTTGGTTGAAAAGCCAGGTGACACAGTCGGAGAAATGATTGTTCCTTGTGTTCACAACATGTTTTGGTCAAACCCAAAAAACGATGCAATAATTCTAACATCATGCCATTTGGAATTTTCTGTACAGTATATTGATTAAGATGGCTGCTGCCACTTCCCTGTCAATGGTAATAGTTTATTCTTATTTGAAATCACATACAATTTTTACCTACCATAATCAAACTTGCGGTTTTGGGCAAATTGGTAGCAGCTGCATGGTAGCTGCTATGATCACAACCTTAAAAAATAAAAAAGAGGACAGATAATGGTTAATACAACAGGAATATTGAATGATTTTGAATTCTCATTAGTTTGTGTACATAAGTTTGGACAACCGATAGTAGAGCTGAGCTTTACGTATGATTACCATATTTTCCGCACTATAAGGCACTTCGGAGTATAGGGCACACCTTCAATAAATGGCCTATTTTAAGACTGTTTTTATATCTAGGGCGCACCGCATTATAAGGCGCATAGAATAAAAGCTACAACAGTGGCTGAGGTTCCATTATGCATCCACTAGATGGAGATATGCGAAAGGGAATACAATACAGCTTTATTCATATAGCGCTTCCCCAAACCGCTACAGCTGTAACAAAACACTTTACAGAACATTTAAAATACTCCATCCATGAAATCAGAATATTGATCCATATATATGGCGCATCAGATTATAAGGCGCACTGTCTGCTTTTGAGAAAATTGAATGCTCTATGTGCGCCTTATAGTGCGGAAAATGCGGTAATTAAATAACCTCATCCAAAAATGAAATGCAGAGAACGTAATGCACCATACACACTGCAGTTTTCATGTTTTAGGTTTGGCGCTAACACACAACGAGAGTGCACTATTTGGTGAATTCACCAATAGCAAAATGAATCGAGGTGATGCGGGAGCGTAGACAAAAACTGCTGCTCACAGCAGGTAACGAGCTCGGCACCGCTGCGGTAGACTGCCTGGTGAGGAGCAATTTCCCCCTGGGGTTTAATTCACTCATCGATGAACACATTGGCTACCACAAAATATATACTTTCGGATACGTTCGTATTGTATCAATATACAAAATCAGGAAAGGCTATATGAATTATCCAAATGAAAAGGACAGTTAATATGTCCGCATTCTTGTGAGGTATTGTCACTTGAATGGTTGGATATTCTACTTGTGTTTCTACCCAACCACCGCAGAAGGCACAACAATTAATTTCCACACAATGTTGTTAACTAGAAAAAAATGTGACTTACGCAACTGGCCGGTTACATGCTGATGGAAGAAGTCAAGTTGAAGTTGTCTAGTGGTGGTTAGCCGGAAAAGTCTTCCTTCGCGGTGAAAAATACACTGGATGCCAAAAGTACATTTTCCCGCTCTTTTTGTACTCCTTCCCATGATGCTACACAGTTTACAGTGAAGTGTAAAAGTGCCGTCATTCATTTATTTATGCTCCAATTGGATTTTGTAGTCATATACCGGAAAATACAGTATATTACCAGGTTAAATTTGAAAGCAAAGGCCTCCAGCATCCTTGAGGGATTTAGCAAATTAACAGGAATCAAAAATAAGCAAACCAACAATGGATGCTGTGATTTAACAAGCCTCAACAAATAGTGGGACTACATAAAATCTATTTCCATAAAACTTTGTCAAGGGGGTAGCATATGGGTTTAGAACCCCCATTACATTCTGCATGACGTTGCAGACATATTGTAGGATATCATTTTCACTGTCAATTTTTCAAGTCTACGAACCAGAATAATTGTTCCCAACTTGGCAACTGAACTTGCAAAGAAGACTACAAGCTAATTAGCAGCAAATAAACAAGCAAAACCAAATGCAGTATATGAACCCCCGAATATACATTCTTGATATACAGTGGATTGTCAAAATAGCATTAAGAAAATAACAAATCATTAGATTGGCGGTACATATAAAAGTTAAGATACCAAGCAGAAATTACCTTGGTCAACAAACTTTTACAAATGTTTTCAATCAGAGATGAAGTAAATTTTTGTTGCTGTTTTTGTTTTTGCACAGATTTGTGAATCTATCCTTGTTTTTCTCATCCCCACCAAGTTTTAATAATCCATCCATCCATCCATCCATCCATTTTCCGATCCGGTTTATCCCTACAAGGGTCGTTTTTTTTTTCCCTCAAACATCAGCAATATATTACAACGCATGGTAAAATCCTTTTTGCACAACCTTTAATAGGACAAACTTAAAAACAAAAAAAGAATATCTCCTCAACACTGTGTACTAGAAAAAAAATAAAAAATAAATAAATCAGCGTCATCCAAAATACATTTAGGGACAGATGAGGCCAATGATTAAAATTTGTTGTTGACCAGTGTTATTTGCAATCAAGTGCAATATACCTTGAGGTGCAACAATTACTCGATTAATCGGCACTATATAATTATCGATTCATCCTTTCAAGGCATTGTTTAACATAAATTCTTGGAATTCCAGCCTCTCAAGAGTAAATATTCTCATATTTCTGAAGTCCTCCATGAAAACAGAATCTCTCTGTTTAGTCAAAATGCAGCATTTTCATAAATCTTCTTTTACTTTGAAAAACAATGATTCATATTTTGGCATGTGACAGACTAAACTAAGAACCTAATCATAATCAGTGTATGTTGTGCATATGATGTACTGTTAATTTAAATGAATGTCCTGTTTTTGAATATCGAGGTGGAAAATATATTTTTGTAAATCGATTAATTAAAAAAAAAATGATGAATCGGTATATATTTATACTTGCAGCCTTAAGTATTTCTCATCTAAATTGAGCTGATTTTATTTGTTTTTCCCCCACCATTTTTCTAAAAGCACTTTTCGCTTTCAGATTCAAGTGAAGAATGCGACTGCAGCTGGATCAAACCTGACTCATTCCCAATGAATGGCAAGATGATATTGTTTACTGACCTCCCAGTATGTAGGCAGTGGAAAATATTCATGGGGACTGATGCTTTGACTGGATCACAGCAACACACCAAGCAGTTGGGCTCACTTAAGTGAGTCTTACAGTAGAATAGGTAGACGCAATTTTAGCCCTGTTCACACGGCACACATTTGGTCCGACGCTGCACCGAAATATTTTGTTGCGATATATTTTACACCGGAGCAAATTTTGTGGAGCGGTCACACGTGCAAAGCCGCTGAGCATGACAGCTCCAGCGCAGCGTCGGAGCAGCTCCACTTGCGGTCACACGTGCAGTTTCTGCTGCAGACCAAAACGACAGGAATGCGGAAGTAAAACAGGTTCGGGTCAGGCTTCTCTCTCGCGGACTTTTATTTATTTCTCTTTTAATAAATATTATGGCGGACACTATTCTGTCCTTGTTCAGAATAGATCCACTTGTCAGCAGTCGTGGAATAAAGACGTGTTTACAGTCAATCGTGTGTGCTCCTTATGACTGCCACAATATATGTTTTAAAAAATGTATACTAAAACGATGTGCGGATACTAAACTAAGGAATACCTGTTTTAAAACAAACAATTTGGATAAAACAGAGAATGCGCTGTAATTTAATTGCTATTTAACTGCTAAACAGGAGCGCGGTCGGCCAGACGGAGTGCGCACGTATGTTAATTTCGTTTAAACAATCCTATAGAAGTAATTTCAGATATCTTTACCTATTTATTTGATTTGAATTATTCTATTTATAGCCTAGTAAGCCACAGGATTTCTCTGCATAATTAAGCAAATGCGCATCGAGATTTCTCTTTGTCTGGCCTCTTATTCTGTATTTCAGCGTTATTTCGTTGTGCAAATGCATTGATCATGTTCATAAAAATATGTAGATTATTTTAACAGTAAGAAATCTTGTGTTTTTTTTTCTCCCAAAAATACTCACAAATAAAATATGAAATGTCGGGTTTGCTTTGGGCTCGGGCCTGCAAATCGGGCTCCGTCGGGTCGGGCTTTAATATCCTCGGGCCCGATTCTCTTCTTGATCGTGAGCGCTGTCTCCACCGCTTAAATCGCCGACACTTTTACCGGGAACGGGGGTGCACGGCCGGGCTTCGTCTGTGTCGCTGGCCCCCTCGTCACTGTCGACCGGGGTCGGATTTCGTGCATCTGGTAGCGAGCGTAGCGAGGCCACTCCCCCGCAAGCGAGCATTTGCTCCTCTGGAGCAAATTTAACCCAGCTGCATTCACACGTGCACATTTGTTCCGGCGTAGCGTCGCAAACGAGCATTTGCTCTGGAGCAAATTTTTAAACCACCTCCCTGAGGTGGATCAAATTTGGTCCGGTATAAGCTCTTTAGTGGAGCTACGTCGGAGCAAATGTGCACGTGTGAACGCTCGACTGGATCTGTTTCGGTGCAGCGTCGGACCAAACGTTGCCGTGTGAACGGGGCTATCGAAACTAGTTTTGTTTTCACTTGAGTTTGGTCTCCAGTTATTAAAAAAAAAAAAAGGCATTCTTAATTTATCTCTTGAACATCCTGTGAATAATTGCTTATCAACAGTAAACAGAGTACAGTTGAAAAATATTGCCTTGTTACAAAAGAAATTTCAAGATACGAAAGGTAAAAACACAGTATGGGCTGCTCCTCGCAGCTCCGAGTTTCCTGAACGCAACATACTTATTGCTGCTGTACCATTGGCTATTACCTAGTATCTACCATTGGCTAAGAGGCACCTCTACCGTACGTGTCTAGATAGTGTGTAGATAGATAGATGTATGTCTATGCAGCATCCTCATCATTCTCCCCTCAGGCCATGAGGCGTTCCGATACGTCAAAGTGAATCACCCAGAAAGAGTGTTCACCAGTCGGGCGATGGTTCACTATGCTGATGTGTGCCTTGGACATTTTCTAAGGATCGTTAAAAGGCGACAAAAGCAAACGTCCTTCGATCAGTTCTTCACAAAACGCCAGGCAAAAACCACTTCCGAGAGAAAACATGAACTGAAGAGGGCAAAAAAATGATGAGGATGCAGTTAAAAGTTAAATGACCATCATTTCTATTCTTTATTCTTTGTTTTTTACTTGATGCACAAATTTTATCTATTGTGCAATAATCTAATTGTAACATGTATTTGTTACATATTTTGATGCATTTTTATGATTTAAACATTTATGTCTGAATTTTGGGGGGCCTGGAACGGATTAGGGCATTTACATGAAAAACCGCGTCTCTACTAATTTTCTCATAACATATGAATCTCGTAAGTAGAGGTACCACTGTATAGTACAGTGACCCCCCCCCTCCCACCCCACTTGCCATGTTGCTGTTCATCTTTCGTGCCCCCACTTCATCACAGATTTTTAAGTGACATTTTTAAAGCGTTTTTAATGTGTACAGGAAGATATAAGCATGCAGCACTAAGAGGTAATAATGTAAATGTAGTGTAATAGGAGCAAGAAGAAGAAGAAGAAGCTGAGAAGGTCCCAGACTAAACAGCAGTAATGCTGTTTATGGTCTTTGTTTTACCATTGAGCTGAGAGTATACACCTGTAAGTAATATACGCTCTGTTTGTATGCATGTGTCGCTAGGTAGGAGTTGTTTGAAAAATCATTATTATTGTTCTGTAGCATCGATGCCAATCTCTGTTTGTGGTTTTAGTGGTTAAAAATAAAGGACAATTATACAAACAACTTGAAGCAAACGCCTAAGACTTCTTACCCTATTTCTAAGGGAGAGCCCGGATTCCCTGAGGTAGAAACGTACTACGCTCGCTTGTATAGCTCAGCTCGTAACCGCAGGTGAGGGTAGCAACGTAGATCCATTGGTAAATCCAGATAGGTATGAATGTTCTTTTTTTTCTTTTTTTTTTTTTTAATGGGTTGATTTGACAACTGGAATACCAGATGTCACCCTTATCCCCGACAGACCATCCCCACCCAAAACACGGCATACTACGTTCTTCGATGTACTGCTTGTACTGTTCAACATTTTGCATATTCCCTCTTGTACTGCATAGACTTAAAAACAAAAAATAGGTGAAAACCAGTGGCGACATTTATTGTAAGCCAACGTCACGTCACCCTTATATAGGCCGACAAGGGGTTTTTATCCAACATATAATTTCTTCACCTACTTTTGTGGCAATTGCCCCAATAATTTTTGGTTACTCCTGTAAACCACCAGACAGACAACCAACAGATTTTCTGTGCTGGATCTGCCTTTTAAGATAAGATAAGATAAGATATCCTTAATTTGTCCCACATTGGGGAAATTTACAGCCTTCAGCAGCAAGATTGAGGGTAGAAAGAAGAGAAAAGAAAACACAGTTCAATTAAGTGCAATATAAATACAAATATGGATAAGGTCAATAATTAAGTGCAATATAATACAATATTCACAGTACTATTCACATTTGTTGTCATATCATTTAAATAATTTTATGATTTATTTATTTATTCATTTTTTATTCAGCAGCCTGACAGCAGTCGGTAGGAACGAGCGGCAGTATCTCTCTGTCTTGCAACGCGGGTGTAACAGTCTCTGACTGAAGGAGCTACCGAGTGCTGTCAGGGCGGGCTGGAGGGGGTGGGAGGGACTGTCCAACATAGCTTTTAGCTTAGCTAGCATCCTGCTGTTGCCCACCTCCTCCAGAGTGTCGAGGGAGCAGCCCAGGACAGAACCAGCCTTCCTGACTAGTTTTAAATCAGATGTTAAACACATGTGTGATCATTTTCATCATAGTTCTGTTTCATCTGGGAAGAAAATACTGGGCTGCTCAGTGCGCCTAGTATATACAATTTAGGTTTAACTCCACTGCACTCCTGTAAAACTATATTGTGTGAATTCGAAGCAAGTTTATTAAAGTTAATGAAAACGAGTAAAAAACATGACAACTAAAATTGAATAAAACGTTTCTGTTATGAAAATGGAATAAACGAGTTTATAAAAAAGGATAACTTACTGAAACATTTTGTGTACAAACCCAATTCCAATCAAGTTGGAAAGATGTATAAACATAAATAAGATTTGAAAATCATGCTCAATCTATATTTAAATGACTTCACTACAAAGACAAGATTATTCATCTTCAAACTGAGAAACCTTATTGTTTTTGGCAAATAATCATTAACCTAGAATTTGATGGCGGTAACACATTCCAAAAAAGCTGGGACAGATGGCAAAAAAGAGGAATGCTCATCAAACACCCGTTTGGAACATCCCATAGGTGAACAGCCTAAACGGGAACAGGTGGGTGCCATGATTGCTGTTAAAAGGAGCTTCCCTGAATTGCTCAGTCATTCACAAGTAAGACGGGGTGAAGTCCACCTCTTTGTGAACAAGTGAGTGATAGAATAAGCAAACAGTTTAAGGACAGTGTTCATTAATGTACAATTACAAGCAATTTGGAGATTTCATAATCTGCGGATCAAAACATCACCAAAAGGTTCAGAGAATCTAGAGAAATCACAGCATGTAAGCGGCAAGGCCCAAAACCAAAAGTGAATGCCCGAGAGCTTCAATTCCTCTGGTGGCACTGCCTCAAAAACCAAAACATCAATGTATAACGTATGTCACCACATCGGCTTAGAAACACTTCAGAAAACCAGTGTCAGTAAATACAGTTGGGCGCTTCATCCGTAAGCTCAACGTAAAACTCCACTCTGAAAAGCAAAAAGGTGATAGAAAATTGCCATCAATTTCATGTAAATTTAAGAAAAAGTTTTGTGTTTGTTTTTTTTTCAAGCAATATCTATTTTTTTTAATTAATTGGCCAGCTAATAGTTTTTTATTTATGTTTTTTTCTATTGGAATCCGTATTATTTGCTGCACTGAGAAAAAGAAAAGCAGAATTATCAAAAAAAAAATACTCATTTACACAACAACACAACATGCATTTGGGAGAAAGTCTACATTATGATAGGGCAGAAGTATGATTCTTTACATTCAGGTTTGCAGATGTATGATCGCACAATAAGACCTCATTCATTATATTGCAAGATGGAGTCATTTGCTATTCCTGTTGGTTTGGGTGGGTGTGAGGGGGAACGTGCAAATTATTTCACAGCTTGGTGGTAGAAGCTGTTTTTGAGCCTCATGGTTCGAGACTTTAATGTCCTGTGGTGTTTTTGCAGGGGGGAAGGGGGTAGAAAAATGAGTGGTCCGAGGTGGGAAAGGCCCTTTATGTTTCCACTGGCTTTCCACAGTGGAATCATTAAGGACCCCTGCCAGCATGGACATTCACTTTTCTTCCCTCTTCCCTCTGGGGGGGAAAAACAGACATAAAAAACTACATATATGGAGTAGAATAGAACTTTATTGTCACTGTCACTTGAAGAGTGAACATCATTTAGACGTCTCACATTATATGTCTTGCTGCAGCTATCGAAACAGATATTTTTTTGGTGGGAGTATAACTTTACTCACCTTTCAAAATACAAAGCTTGAGAGTTTGAAAAGCAGTTGCATGTCTTGTTTCCCCAAACCTCAACTCCGCCCACTCCTTTCAGATGGCAGGACATCTGGAGATTATTTGAGCACGAAAGGACATTGGATCTCCCCTGAACGGCTGACTGGATGGGTGGCCCACTGTAGCCCCCTAAAGAAGGGCCCAGGCCAACCTGATTGAAAGAGTAGGTCTCTCTTCCCACCCCCACCCCTTCAAACTACACACCTCAACACGTGTTACAAACGAAACCCCCATTAAAGAAAGTTCCAATCATTGTAACATTACCACAACCCATCAAAGAACACACACTTCCACGGTATACTGCATGGTGTGTATCGGCTTGATCTTAGTATGAAGAAAAAAGTTTGGAATATTGAGCGATTGCGTCGATGCCATGCAATCACCCTGGTGTCTGAAGAAATTACGTTTAGAGGTACAGTATGTATACCTCAATAAGATACTAACTAAGCAGGCACAAATCAAAGAGAAACTAGGAGAAAACAAATTCTTTCAAATAAGGAAACTTTAACACACCTCATTTACAGTTAATTGTTCCATCAGATTTTTCATTTCATATACATTTCAGTGTAGGCTAAAATTGAATACAGTGGTACCTCTACTTAAATTAAATCCTCTAATTAAGTGGTTCTGGAAGAAATTTATTAACTAGAAAATTTTCCAAGTCGAAACGCGTTTTCCATGTAAATGCCCTAATCCATTTCCAGCTGCCCCAATATTTAGACATAAATGTTTTTATTGCATAAAAATGCTTCAAAATATGTCACAAATACATATTACAATTAGATTATAGCACAATAAATGAGTTGTGCACAATGTAAAAAGCAAAGAATAGAGTAAAGAATAAAAATGATGGTCATTTAACTTTTAACTCTTTCATTCCACAAGACGTATGTCTTTTTAAAATTAGGCCCCGCCTACCAAGGACGTACTTGTAGCCTAAGTCTTTTTTTTGCATCATAGAGAGGAGGAGGGTCTGATGCAATCTTTCGATGAGAACAAGCAGTTTGCATTGTAAATCATGTAAAAAAGCGACCAGTAGGTAGCAGTGGTGCCTCACGTGCTTGAAATGCATGTTTTTACAAAAAGCTCTTTTTCTGTTTTTTTGCCCAGGAATCGCCATTTTCATGAAACTTAGCCATTTTGTCATGCCGATGGCTGAAGAATGGAAAAAGATAGAAACATTTTTTTTCTGATGAAAGAAGAGAGTCCAAACTTTATTTTGGTAGGCTCCATGTTAATCTAGCATTAGAACCAAATATTCTGTGGGCCTTGCAAGATCAGTCAAAATCCACTAAAACGCTGGGATTGAGGGGGTTGCTCCAGTGAAAATGGCTGGGATTGAATGAGTTAACTGCGTCCTCATCATTTTTTGCCCTCTTTAGTCCATGTTCTCTCAGAAGTGGTTTTTGCCAGGCATTTCAGAAAGAACTGATCCAAGGACGTTTGCTTTTGTCAGCTTTTAACAATCCTTCGAAAATGGCCAAGGCGAACATCAGCAAAGTGAGCGATCGCCTGACTGGTGAACACTTTTTCTGGGTGATTCACGTTTACGTAAAACTATCGCAACGTCTCATGGCCCGAGGTCCGAATGACGAGGACGCTGCATAGAGACAGATCTATCTATTTATCTATCTCCACACATAGACACATTCAGTTGAGGTCCCTCTTAGCCAATGGCATGCCAGGATGATGCTCGGTAGTAGCCAATGGCAGAGCAGCTATAAGTATGTTGCGTTCAGGAAATTCGGAGCTGCAACTAGCAGCCCATAAAGTATTTTTACCTTTCGTATCGTAACAAGAAGCAATATTTTCCTGTTGAGGCATTCCGTAATTTGAAAATTTCGTATAAAGAGAGTTCGGAAGCAGCACTGTATTTAAGCATGCATCCCTTCACAGACAAATATATATTTGTGTGTGAATATACAGTACGAAGAAAGAGGAGTAAGATCGGGAAGTCTTTGCCAGGAATTGGAGGAAAAGTGCGAAAATGGGAAGAAGTGTCATTTCGAGTAAATGACATCCAAAAACCTTCTCCAATTATCTTTGCTTACCATGCCACAGAGGCTGACTTAATTAAAATGACATGAGAGGAAGCGGAGGAGCTGCCAGTGATTTTTTTTTGGGGGGGGGGTTGCGAGAGGGAGGGGTGCAAGCAGTTGACATATCTGCATTGAAACACAAAGCTCATACATTGTGCAGGCTGCCAGCCACTCTCCCTTTTCAATTGCTGGCTTCAAAAGAGAGGAAAAAAATACTATGAAGAAATCATTAAAAAAAAAAAAAAAAAAGAACGGGGCTCTCACTTCTCAAGGGATGTAATTGCACCAATTCTTCATTTTTATCTTTGCTGGAATATTTGTTAGGGGTTTAAGGTTGCATGGATATTACAAAGGAATACTAAAACTGCGTTTGTTTTTGTCTTGTCTGGCTCTCCGTTCTTTCAGAATTCCTCTGCCTTTCTCGGAGAAAGCCTTTGACAGTGACCTTTTCACAGGTCTGTTTCTATAGAAACAACACCCAGCCACTTATGTCTGGGTGCTTACTTATTATGAAGACAAAGTCGCCCACTTTGCGACTTAATCATCACATTTAGAATTGAATGCCTATCTTTTATTTCATGTGAACCAATGCCATTTCCTGTTAGGACATAAAAAGAGTTAACTGTGTTCCTAAATCTTAAATGGCTTTTTTTTTTCCAGTGACTCATACAGCCATTTATCGAGGTCAGTCATGAAACATGCAATCACAACGTAATATGCAAAGCAAACATATTCTTTACATTCAAACCAACAACAAAAATGCAGACTAAAATACATGTCATTTGCATATTGGCAGAAATAAAAATAGTTGAATAAAACTAAACATGACCCCTGTCATGAAATCACCAAGTCTATACTATAGCAAGAGCTATTATTATTCAGAGACTTCATACTTCAAACATGGGGTGAATAAGAACAGGAATAAAATGAGTCCACTTGAAAATGATAGCTCTCAAGAATGCCGTTAAAATACCAACATTTCCGCTGCTAGCATCGCACGACCTGTATCATGCTCTTATTCTGAAAGACAAAGTGGACAACTTCTGTTTGCATCTTGCTGCCAACTTATAAATGCAGCAGCGCAAGCTTTGACTAATTATCATGTAAAAGACTCACAAAGCATGTCACCTTTCCAGAGACTTCATACTTCAAACATGGGGTGAATAAGAACAGGAATAAAATGAGTCCACTTGAAAATGATAGCTCTCAAGAATGCCGTTAAAATACCAACATTTCCGCTGCTAGCATCGCACGACCTGTCTCATGCTCTTATTCTGAAAGACAAAGTGGACAACTTCTGTTTGCATATTGCTGCCAACTTATAAATGCAGCAGTGCAAGCTTTGACTAATTATCATGTAAAAGACTAACAAAGCATGTCACCTTTCCGATGCAGGATAGCAACTGCATATTTGACAATGCTACAATAGAAAGCATGCCAAAATTACACGATTCTACCACTTTATACCAATACTGTATTCAATGTAGACCAGAACTCCATCCATTGTTGTTCCTTCTTTACCAACATGTCATTCTCCGACATTTGTGTTGAGCTCCACTTTCTCCATGCAGTTGACTGCACAACTCTGCCGATATTTCTTGCCGTCTGAAATCATGCACTTCTCGTACCGGATGTGTCGCGCTTGAATTGAAAAATGTTGGCCCACTTTGCTCGATGACTAAACGTCACATTGCAGACCTGGCATACTGTTGTCACACCACAGCAGTACATACACAACTAAGGTGTTGGTCAACGGTGCACTGTGCTCTGATAAATGCAGTGTGAAAAGAGGCTTGCAAAGGGCTTAATAATTCAGAGGTCACATATAGGCAGTATGTGGGCAACTGCGTTATATGGAAATGTCACACAGCCGACTCCAGTCCCAACAATATTCAAAATTGCATGCATTAGCATCTTCTTGAGGAAGCCAAAGTACAAGGAGAAAATCCACTGAAGCAGGGGAAGAACATGCAAACTCCGCAAGACTGAGGAGTGGGGATTAATAGGGAGTATGTAAAATTAACGTTTTAATTTTTAACTATCCATCCATTTTCTGTAACGCTTGCATTAGGGCTAGAGTCTATCCAATCTGCTTTTAGGCGAGAGGAAGGTATACCCTGGACTGGTTGCCAATAAGCACATTTGTCCCTCGGACGAAATCTCAGGATAAACACAATTTGCATCACAACCTCCGTAAGGGGAACCCAATCCAAAACTCCTCCAAACTCCATAAAGCACACTTTGAACGGACCAACACCCCAGCACAGCCCGCAAAAACCCTTGTTTTCCAACAAGGAGCCAATCAGCAATCCTATCCCGAGCCACTTGGTCCAACTCTTCCGGGCAGATCCCGAAGAGTTACCAGGCCAGTTGGGAGACATTGTCTCTCAGTGTATACTGGGTCGTCCCAGCGGCCTCGTCTTCTTGGGACGTGCCCCGAATATGTCACCAGAAGCTCAAGCCATTTGACCTGGCTCCACTCTAATGGGAGGAGGAGTGACTCTACTCTGAGCCCCTACCAGATGACAGAGCTTCTCACCCTATCGCTAAGGGAGATCCCAGAAACCTTGCAGAGGAAATTCATTTCTGGCCACTTGTATCTGCAAGCTTGTTCTTTCAGTCACTACCCATAGTTTATGACGATAGGTGAGAGCAAGACCCAAAGGTACTTAAACTCCACCCCTTAGGGTAGGATCTCATCCCCGACCTGGAGAAGGCACTCCACCCTTTTTTCCAATGAAGACCATGGTATCAGATTTGGAGGTGCTGATTCTCATCCCAACCGCTTCACACTTGGATGCAAACCACTCCAGTGAGATTATATGTTTGTTTCTTGTTGCTGCCAGCAGAACCACATCATCTGCAAAAAGCAGAGACGTAATACTGAGGTCACCAAAACGGAAACCCTGAAAACCCCAAAAGATTCAAACCATAAAAGTCATGAACAAAGTCAGGGACACAGGGCAGCCTTGGCCAAATCCAACCCTTACCAGAAACGAATCCGACTTACTGTTGGCCGTGCCGTCAATGCGGACTAAACTCTGACACCGGTGGTATAGTGACGTGGGTGTCCAGTATATTGTTTACCCGGAGCACCTCCCAGAAGATCCACCGGCGGAGATGGTCAAATGCCTACTCCATGTCCCACATGCCCCCTGTCGAGAGGGTAGAGCTGGTCCACTGTTCCACAGCCAGGAAAAAAAAAAAACCCTACACTGCTCCTCCTGAATCTGAGAGTTGACTTCCTGACAGAGCTGCGGAATTTTGATCAAGAATGCTTTCTAACTATCTTTAGGATTTTCTTAAATAATGCAGATGAACAAAACATAATTCTGTGCCAAAGTATTGACATGCACACACACACACACACACGCACACGCACACGCACACACACACACAAAAACAAACACACACATACTCACACTCACACATTCACACTGTGACACACATTCCTCTCACCTACTCAGCCAACACACAGTAGCGGCTCATGTGTCACAGCTGTGCTTTTGTCTTGCAAGCTTATTGTCCGATAGTCTACAGTAATGTAGTTCTCACTGATCATAACACAAGCTCAGACTGTTTCATCAAGTGTCTTTGCACAGAAGGTGGGTGGGTGCAAAAATCTGAAGTTTAAGAGTGAGAATGCAGCGTTCTGTAAACATACCAAACATTAGCAACTATTTATTAATACCCAAAACATTGATATCAATTATACAATGTGTAGAAAGGGTTTGACACATTTACAAATGTCTTCCTTAACATTTTATTGACAATTTACTGTGCGGTGAAAAAGTATTCGCTCTGTTCTCAAATGTTTACTTTTTTTGAATAAAAAAATGCAAATGTCAGACAAAGATAACCCAAGTAAAAAGTAATGCAGTAAAGTTCAACACCATGCCCGTGATCTCAGCATGCATGCGCGCTACACTGGGGCTAGGAGGTGCTCCAGCCCCATCAGAAATCTGTCTTGCCCCTGTTTAGCACCACTAAGCTATCTATTTATATTTATTTTGTTAGTTAAGTTTAAAAAGTTATTAAAAAGTTCACAAGTAGCCATTCTGCTCCTCTTGGGCTGCAGCTGGACCCCATGTGTGTTTGTGAGGGCAGTTTTGCACAAGGACAAAAAAATCAGAATGGAAATCATGCACTGCAGGCATAATAAATAACTTAAATCCCTGCTAACAAGTGAATTAGATTTTTATTCATGTTATTTTTATTTCTGCTTTGGACAATTACAATAACAGTTAATACAGTACAATGTACTATCATTCATCAAGATTATTTTTAATTTCCTGCATGCCAGGATTCCCTTGCTTACTCTAATCACGACTTCATTAGTTGGGTGTGTATTTATGTCGTTGGGTTGGTTAAGTCTATGTCAGATCTTTTGTTGTTCCACCTGGTCATCGCCAAGTGTTGGTATTGACTGCTTTACGTCTTGAGACCCACGTTGTTCATTTAACTTTATTCCTGGCTCAGCTCAATTTCTTCTTCCATGTGGTTATTTGAAAATGTGTTGTTCAGAGATTTCTTTCTGTTCTTGTTTACTTAATTAAATCGTCATCTCATTTCTTCTGACTTTGCTATTAGCTCTTCTGCCTCTATTTCAGCAATTATTGAAGAAAATAATTATTCATCGTCTTGCCATTTCATATGGTTGACAATTAGTCTTCCGCAATGACTTAGAAGGTCAAGAGTGAAGTAATTTTAGAAAATCCCAATCCAAATATGTATATGTCTGAAGCAAAGTAATTCAACAAATCACATGAAATAAAGCATGAAAAAAAATTATATTTAATAAATTTGACAAAGTAATAATTTTCCCAAAGTGAGATCCTGACGAGCGACAAATCCGGAAGTATGACTTCACATTAATACAACAATAGCGGGGCTCACGATGGAACGTGTACAAAGCCAGTCAGAAATCGATTTGGAAGGCGATGTTTCAAACTTAGACTTTTGTGATTTTTTTTTGTTAACTCAATTGTCTTCATAACTTTTGTCTTCCATTTATTGTTTTAGAATACCATTTGTATTTATGTTTCATGTCCGTGTTTGCGACCAGTTCTCATAGCTTTGTTACAGCTGCAGCGGTTGTTAGCCTCTATATAAATAAAGATGAACTGAACTGTATTGAGGGCGGCCCGGTAGTCGAGTGGTTAGCACATCGACTTCACTGTGCAGAGGTATTGGGTTCAATTCCAGCTCTGGCGTTCCTGTGTGGAGTTTGCATGTTCTCCCTGTGCTTGCGTGGGTTTTCTCCGGGTCCTCCGGTTTTCTCCCACATTCCAAAAACATGCATGGCAGGCTGATTGAACACTCCAAATTGTCCCTCGGTGTGAGTGTGAGCGTGAATGGGTGTTCATTTCTGTGTGCCCTGCGATTGGCTGGCATCCGGTTCAGGGTGTCCCCCGCCTACTGCCCGAAGACGGCTGGGATAGTCTCCAGCACCCCGCGCGACCCTTGTGAGCATAAAGGGGTTCGGAAAATGAATGAATGAATGAATGTACCTGTATTCCCTTTAGCGTTGAACCATCTAGTGGATGAATAGCGCAACCGCAGCCACTGTTGTAGCTCATATTCAATGCACCTTATAATGTGGTGCGCCCTATATATGAAAACAGTTTCAAAATAGGCCATTCATTGAAGGTGCGCCTAATAATCCGAAGGGCCTTATCGTGCAGAAAATATGGTACTCTGTCTGCCCCCCCCCAACACAAACACTGAGTTGTATATTTTGTATTGTCCCCTCAGACACAAAGTACAACCAACTCTGCCATCACTCGACATAGAAAGGTGGCGGACATTTTGCAATTTCATGAGCTTTACCTGTTGCAGTTAATGTATTTTCTAATTTGTGGGGCCACCACATGTATTTAAAATAAGGGCTGGCACTAGCACTTGCTTACTTTCAGATAAAGAACCCAAGTCAAGACTGCAGAAATAAAAAAATAAAAATAAAAGTCACTAAAAATAATCCACTCTCATCTCATTCCAGCATTTAGTCGCACAGCTTTATTCAGTGTGTTGTAGAATTTCATCGGCTTCGCATCTGCAAGAGCCCAAAAGAGCACTGAGCTGAAACCAACAGGAGACAGCCCACATCAGCTTGAATATAGTGCTGCAAATTAAAGTATAGGATAACTGATCTTAAAGCTCCACAATGACACGATAGTCCAAAGGGGACAGAATGATTTCACAAAGATAAACGGCTCAGTAGATTTCAAGGACAGCTCAATTAGTGGAGTTACTCCGCTGAAGAGTTTAGTAGTAGTTTGAATGGGGAACTCTGGTGGAAGGCAACATTTTGTGGATCATGTAAAAGTTAAAAAAAAATTAAGCACATTATTCCAATAGTCTTTCATTTTAATGGTTTCATGCGCCAACAATGACAACCTGTAAACTAATAATATGATAAGCTGTCCACTGTAATAACCGTCGTCCCTGGAAGAGTTCAAATGGGGCGAATCTGTTTTAGGACGGAAGAGTGAACCCAATTATACTGTATTTCTGGATGTATTTTTTATTTTGCACACTCATATTTTTGTTTTTCATCCACATAACATTTGGTCAAAATCAGATTGTCCAAAAGAAAAGAGTCATAGACATTTTATTGCTCAATTAAAATGAATTCAGTACAGGTTTTGATATGTTCTGCATGTACGTCTACAATACATGCAGCATTGCAGGCACAGACCTTAGCATCCATCCATCCAACACGGTCCCTCTTTATTCCAAAAGTGTGAAAAAAAAAACTGTGACAGTTTCCAAGAACATAAAAAAAAAAGATGTCTGAACCATCATATTTCTCTAAAAATAGAGGAAGGGGAAGAGTAAACTGTGCTTTTTGTTTGCCGAGCTAAGTGAGAATATTGGTGATTTAGCTCTCCCCCTCCATCTGTTTTGTTTTCCTTCCATCTCGGTTTTTGATGAGCTGTGTCTTCAGTCCCCCATATAAAATCCCATTAGCTCTTAATGAAGTCGGGCTCCTAGCCTCTTGGCCTCACCTCATTTAGCACGATTGTCTTGCAGCCATTAGCATCGAGGCAATTACAGCCGTACGACAAGAGTAATTGGAAATGCCGACAGGAATGCTGAGAAATGGGAATAAATAAATATAAAAAGATATTCAGACTAATAAGCTCCTATTCAAATGGCACGGAGGGAGCCGCATGTGTCTAAGTTAAATCAACATAATTACAATTAGGGTTCGTAGGGGTAAAGAGTGTTGGGGAGAGTAAAATTGATATGGATGGATTTTTACATGGAGGTAGTAAATGTGATGGAGGAAAATGTGGGCTCACACTGCGAACATAATAATGAAGAGCATAACCGTAACCTTAAACTTTTGTGAGGTCAGGGAGGAAGTGTTTTGCGATCAACGGAATATTGCCTATTTTGCATAGGATTCCACAGCGATGCGGGAATCGCCGCCAATCCTTAGATATTCAATTTCTTAAGGCGGGCTATACCTGAAAGTTGATTTTTTTTTTCACAATTCTTTGAGTGTCCATCCTGCTTCCATCAACTCGTGTGATGTTTAAATGCAACTTGCTTTACACTGAACCATATTTATTCAATATCAATGAAAGCTAATTGTTTATTAAATGCAAAATTGGTCTGTGTTAGTCGACTGGTTAGCGTGTCGGCTTTACAGTGCAGAGGTGTGGGGTTCGATACCAGCTCTGGCCTTCCTGTGTGGAGTTTGCATGTTCTCCCCATGCCTGCGTGGGTTTTCTCCGGGTACTCCGGTTTCCTCCCACATTCCAAAAACCTGCGTGGCAGTTTAATGGACCACTCTAAATTGTCCCCAGGTGTGAGTGTGAATGCGAATGGTTGTTCGTCTATGTGTGCCCTGCGATTAGCTGGCAACCAGTTCAGGGTGTACCCCCACTACCGCCCCAAAACAGGAAGACAGGCTCCAGTATGCCTTGCAACCCTTATGAGGATAGGTGGATCAGAAGAGAAGAGAAGTCCAAGATGGCGCCCGAGTAGGCAGCCGTCGGCAAGTGCTCTCATGAGCCTTGCTTGTTTTGTTGTTTTTCTGTTTGTTTTGTCACTTTGTGTTTGTTGTTACGTCGTGTGGACTTGATGTGGACTGTTTTCAGCATTTTTTGGCCACAACATTCATCAAGGAGGAGAATCGGTGCTTGGTGATTGCACCTTCTCGGCAGCATGGATATGCCAGCACTGTTTTTGATTGGGAGGAATGTCGGCGCCATTTGACTGTCGTTGCTGGACAGCTCCGGGGCGCTTGTGTCTTGCACCTGTAATGGGCAGCATTTTTACAGCCCCGCTTTGTTCAGCGGAGAGTTCGATGCTGTTGAACGGCCTGCGGCTGGATGGATGCAAGACTTGAGGAGCCGACGATGAGAAGAAAGGAGCGTGAGTGCAGAGCGCCGATGCGAATGTGGAACCGGGAGTCGCGGCTTGGAGTTGAAGCGGATTACGTGGGACAGGAGAAGTGAACTAAATCTCTTTTTGTCAATGGACGCTACAACTTCGTGTTTGCTTTCAAAACTTAGCTTGTAGCAGACATGTTCACATTTTCAGCATGACGTCTCTGATCCACTGGTAAAAGGACACTTTGATCCTCTCCTCTTTCATCTATAACTGCTTCAGACAACAAAGTGTATGCAGGAAAGTGGTGAAGATTGCACGACTGTCTGTGTCATATGTGTTGTGTTATTTTTGTTATTTTGACTTCAAGATGGCGCCGCGAGAGTGGCTGCCTTTCCAGCAGCTCCTATATTTTGTTGTTCTACTTCTTCCTTTCATAACATAATAAAGGTTTTCTTATGAAAATGGATGGATGGATGGATGTCTGAACTCACGTATCAATTTATTGAAACAATGTTTTTTCTAATTTCACTAAAAAATATATAGACAAAGTGGAGGTTTGGCCCATTTTCCAGTTTGTGTGGCCCCTTTGCTAAATGAACTGCCCATCCCTGTTCTAGTCTAAACATGCCTTCGGTGTGTTAAGAGAATGACAGCAAAAATGTCAAAAGTTAAAACCGATGACTTAAAATGTCTGGGTGACTAATGCAGGCTTGCAACCGGATTGCAATGGCATCACTCATATGCACCCCGCTGCATTCAACCCCAGCAGTATCAACCAAGCTTGGCCCCCTTCCCCTACTTCATAAGCTGACTGACAGGTGGCAGAAACATGATCTCTCAAGACCTTCCATTAAGGAAGCACCCGCGCTTATCGGGCACGCTGCCCACATACCAACCAATAGACAACAGCACAGTGGCCTCTGCAGCTGAGTACAATAATGATGTTGGGGGGGGGGGGGGGGGGGGGGGGGGGGGAGCGCTGGAGGTCGGGGACCTAGACTACAAAGGACCCAGGGACATGCAAAGGAGAGGGGGACAAGGGTATAATGGAGTTTTTGGCTGCTAAATAAAGTGCCAAGGCAAGGACGGAGTGTCAAGGGGCTCAAACCGGGAATGAGAGGCTGGATCCCATAATAGTCCAGGAGGAAGTCCCAAGAGGGTTGTCCACAATAGAACATCAACCGGCTGCTGTCAACAGCAGCCAAGGTCTCAGTGCTAAAGTAAAATGGCCCGACCCTTCAGATTTATCTTTTTGCACCGCTGTTCCGCTAATTCAGAAATTACTGCATGAACTATATTCTTTACTCTTTATATGAAAGAGTCTGTATTTTGTTCGTGAACTCCACTCATTGATATTTTACTTCAGGTTTTGGTGGAGTGAGCATCAGTGTGGTCATAACTTCTGACAAAGCAGTTTGGGGAAAGTTGAATGAGTCTGACTATTTATAAAGTACTTTTTAAAACATGCAGTGACCACAAAGTACAGAAAAATGCAAACATGACAATGAGAAATCAAGCAAGAATAAAATGGACAATAATGTTAAAGCAGGTAATGGGACTAAAAGGAAGGCCTGAAGAAAGGCTGGATGATATAAATTATTTGTATTATTATTATTATTATTTTTTTATGCAATCCAAGGAGGAAGTTCCGCAGCGTTGGGGCTAAAAATGCAAATGCGCAGTCAACACATGACATCAATTTGACATCAATTTGATGCTTGAAGATTGGATTTTGATGTCATATTGATGTCGAATTGATATCAGATGTTCGCTGGGTAATCAGCTTTTGATTTGCACTTTGTGGAGGGGGATGGATAAAAGGCCAAGATTTGTGTAGCGGACAGTTTGCTTGGTGAAATGAGGAATAAAGAGCTCAGAAATGCTGGGAGAAGTGAGGTCATGAGGTGCTTTAGAAGTAATAAAAAGGATCTGATAGTTGATTCTGAGTTTCACTGGAAATCGGGTTTTTGTGAGAAGTCTAGCTTCTGTATTTTGGATTAACTCTGAGCGTTTGAGAAAAGACTGACTGAGGCAGGGGTAGAAGGAGTTAGTAATTCCACCGGGAAAAAGTAAATGTGTGTGTTCAAGAGCCAAAGTGGGTAAACAGGTCATATTCTCGCACTCTTAAGTGAACAAAAGGACTGGATAAGTGACATGATGGTCAAATGATGACAACATTCAAATCTTCTCCGGCAGTTAACCTGGAAATCCCTTACTTGGGACCGACCCCGTGGTCTTCCTCAAGAAATGATATTTCAAATGTAGCCAAGCACCACAAATACAACAGCATATCTGTGCAAAAGCGTAAATCCAAAGATTGAACGGCCCATGTTTGCGCAAGTCTGTTTTTGCTCAGGAAGAAATTAATTTATATAAAATATCCCACTGAGCTGCAAAGGTTTGCGAGTATTTGCAAACAGTTTTAATGGATGCAAAAAGTTTCACTTTTCGCAAGCAATTTTTGAGCATGCCCAAAAGATGATGCCCACAAGAAAAACTGACACCACTTTGACATAGGCAAGCACTGAAAAAAATAATTGAACTGCAAAGTGTTTCGCTTTTAAGGGTGATCTCAAGAACACGGATAACTTAAACCCAATTTAAGCAAAAACAAAACAATCTTGGAGAATCTGAGGAGGATGGTTTGTTTGGAGGAAGGTTGAGCATGGGGAACACTAACAAGCGGAGGGTCCGCGGACATTGGCTGCGTGAATGGACTTTCCTTTATGTAGGAACACAGAAATGGCACAGTGTAACCAGACCTCCTCAAGTCTTTAGCTAAACATTGCCATGTGTGCAGCTGCCTCATAAGCTGTCTTTTATTGTGTCAGCAGTTGACTTTTCTTTCATATTTTACAGCCGTATTAGATGTGTTTCATTGCATTAAAGTAACTCTGTGGAATTTCCAGCATTCAACTCGTCGGGGTTACATCACAGATGTTGGCGTTTGAACGCCAATGCGCAAATGTTGTCATTGTTCTTTTTATCGATGTGCTAGAGTAGACGGAGAGAGACAGAGAGGTAGGGAAAGAGACAAAGAGACAGACATATAAAGAGAGAAAATGATAGATAGAGAGATAGATAGATAGCTCTTCAGTGACGACAGGGGGCAATGTTTGTTGTTTTTTTTTGTTTGTTTGTTGTTTTAATCCTTGTGCTTTTTGGCTCTCTCAGGTATATTTGAGGTATTGTGGGGGAAGGCATGGCAGATAGGATGTTTACTTACAGTTAGCTGGCCCACAGCAGCACGGTGGTTTTCACTCGTGTTTGCACAGTGGCCCAGGGTCCAACTCTTCACCAAGAGCCTGTCAACAGATCACAATGCAAAACAGATGACTGGCAAAAATAAGGATCACATGCAGTCATGTTATCTGGTTTTGTTTTGTTTTTTTATAAATACTACTTTTTTGAAATTTACCTAATGATCAATTCGGTCTTGTGTAGCATCTGAAAGCAGAATTAACCATCACAGACGTAACTATCATTATTACCCTTAAAATCTGAGTTGGCAAACATGCAAATAATTTTAATCAAAGTGAGATAGATTTTTTTTATGGATGACTGGGGATGTTGACAATGTTAATGCAACAGTTGTCAAGGTGATTTGATGACAGACTATGATCTCCGGGCAAGTTCAACTCATGTAGTTCAGTTTAAGTGAATAGTGGTTTAGAATTCTACTTAGATTCTGACTCCCACTATGCTGTTTTATACTTCTGTCTTGTGTGGGGATTTTTTCCTCTGTACAACTATATTTTTCCATATACCTATCACAACATCAATAATCAAACTGGGAGTATGTAAAACTCTTCCGACATAAAAAGATATATGTATAGTACAAAGATCCTCTAATCGGCATGACCGATCAGCCAAACAGGACAGGCTGGAAAAATAATTATTCATTGATCACAAATAAAACATAAATGTCTTGAATCTGCATCATGGGGGGGAAAAACAATTAAACTTGATAAAAATGAGTGCTCATGATTGACAGTTATGTGACAAGGCATCAGTTATTGCGGTGCATTTTTAGACATGTAATATCAAGGTTTATGCATTATTTGGTTTGTATATGAAGACATAAAAATAATAAATAAATAAAAACAAAATGAGTAATAAAAGTTCCTATACACTCTAAATCCGTTAACGAAATTCTATTCAAAATATCAAATGAAAAACTACTGACTGGTACCGAGAAAGACTGAAAGGGATGGACGACTGTCCTGTTGCCAGGTAATAGTGCATATTTGCAAAAATAATTCTTGACGTCAAATTACACGTATCTGTGGATAAGTGAAACCAATTCAAATTCTCTTGAGCGACTGACTGGCATGTCCTCATGAAGTCACACAGCGCTAAAGTGGAGGTATGGTGCACATGCAAGAGATTCAAGTTCAATCATGCATTCAGGACTGGACACCTGATCTTTCGCTTAAAGCTCCCTCAAAACAGTAGGAGTATGCTCAGGTCTCACAACTGGCCTCCTACCTCCAGCCTCTGACGGGATGGTGTTTATTCACTTTAAAACTGCTCAGTGGGGACGACTGTGTGTGGTCGGGTTTGTGGGTACGACCCGAAGGCCTGTGTTGATGTGTGTCTGTGTGTAAAAGGGGCTAAGAAAAACAAGAAAAAAAAAAACTTTATCTGTTCCACGGATGAGAAAGTAGTTCGTGAAATTGGATTGAAATAAAAAAATATATATCTTTGTGCTTGGTTGTAAATAACCAAGACAAAAAAAAAAAAAGACCAACTTTTATTTTTTTACATAATCAACATTTTATACTTACATTTAAGCTAAATTACAATTGAATCTCTCTCCATAGACTTTGGTCTATGAGACAAAGTGACGTCAGAACCACTGCAGCGATTTTGCTGTCCCAGCACAAAAGTCCAGAGTTTGAATCCAGGCGCCGGCCTTCCTGTGTGTAGTTTGCATGTTGTCCCCGTGCCTGCGTGCGTTTTCTCCGGGTTTCAAAAACAGTAGCTTAATTGGACACTGTATGTCACAGGTGTCAAATTCAAGGCCCAGGGGACAGATTCGGCCCGCCACATCATTTTATGTGGCCCGCAAAAGCAAATCATTAGTGTGAACTTGCATGATCTTTGCTAAAATCTGAACCAAAATGTCAAATTGTCCTATGTAATAAATAGTGTTGAGATTTTGCAGTAAAATTTTGCTACCATCTTCAGACTCACTTGAATAATAATTGAAAAAAAAATATTATAGTTGACTGTTTTAAAAACTAGTAATTCATCAGTGTGTTGTGTACAAGTAATAATGCAATGCAGGATTAAACATTTTTGGGGTTTCACTGTCATAAGAAAGGGGAGGGAAGACGTAGCTCTAAAGTGGCCCGCGACAAAAATTAGCTTGACATCCCTGCTCGATATTGTCCCTAAGTGTGATTGAGAGTGTGAATGGTTGTTTTTGGACTATGAGGGCCTTGAAATTGGCTGGCAACCAGTTCAGGGTGTACCAAAGACAGCTGGGATCGGCTCAAGCATACCCGTGACCCTCGTGAGGATAATTGGTTCGGAGAAAGGATGGAAGTCATGATCAAACCCCATGGAAAAAAAACAACAAAAATAATGACTATTGTAGATTGCGCTTCATCGCCAAAATGGTCTCTTGGGGCTTGGGAGCTTTGGAAAAGAATGTTTCTTAGCTTTCTTTCAGCAACAAAGAAAACATTTTAGCTCCTCATAATTCCCCCACAAGCCACTTTAAGTTTAAAGGGCCCTTCCTCCTTCAGCTACCGCTCTTGTCCTGTTTGGCATCCCAGAAGAGTGTCTCTATACCAAGGCTGCCACACACACACAAACACACACACACACACACACACACACACACACACACACACACACACACACACACACACACACACACACACACACACACACAAGCACACCATTCAACTCCTCTCTATGACACCTTGGGGACCCGGCTGACCTTCCTGTTGACGTCAAAGTAAATCAGAGCAAGAGTCGCAGCAGCTAGGGGCTCCACCCAGGGGGCTGGAGGCCTAATCACGATGTTCGTTACAGGAGCTGCAGAGGAAACAAAACAAATCCTGAAACTGCCTCAACATATGTGCAGAGATCCATTCTATACTCAATAATGAAGAGTACCGTACCTATGAGGGGCACCTAAAAGCATTGCATTTTCTCGTACACTGTATAATCTGATGCGCCTTATATATGGATCACTATTCCGATTTCTTGGACGTCGTATTTTAAATGTTCTGTCAAGCGCTTTGTTACAGCCACAGCGGTTTGTGAAAACACTACATAAATAAAGCTGTACTGTATTGTATTGTATTCTCTGTTGCGTAGCTCCATCTACTGGATGTGAAACGTAACCGCAGCCACTATCATAGCTTCTATTCTATGTGCCTTATAATGCGCATGTATATGAAAAGTTTTAAAATAGGCCATTCATTGAATGTGCGCCTTTTACACCGAACCGCCTTTATAGTACGGAAAATACGGTGATTTAAATGTGTCATATTCAGTTATTCAGTCATTTTAGCCCAAAGAAAGGATGGTTATTCCAGTGTTGCACATAGATACTGGAAGACATCAACAATATCAATGAAATATTTTTCTTCCATTCCAGTTCCTACTGTTGCATTCATAATATTATGAATTGTCACAAAGGACAACATGAAGCCTCAGCAAAAGCAGATTTGACAAACAGCGAGTTCTATTTGTTGAAAGTTGACAGATATAGGCAAATTGAAACTTGGCCAGGTAACCATGTTTCTCCAGCAACCTTTAAACATACGATTAGCTCGGTTGTTGCAATGTAAAGACCAAAGATTAAATTGTTAAAAATTGTCACTGCCACAGAAGGAAAAAAAAAATCTGTTCTGTTTTAACCTGGAGCGCGTCTTTCTTTGTGACCTTGTTTGCATTGTTATACATAACAAACAAATATTTAAGTTTCAAGATAATCAGTTAGAAATAGCAACAAGAAGAGTTCAAACGAGCAAGCAAGCAAGAATGTATACCTACCATTTCAACCTTACACCGCACATATCTCAAACATCCAAGTAAAAAAAAAAATTAAAAATCTGAGCAAAATTGTTGTTGAAAACATTTTTAAATTGGTCTTGTTCTTCTCTGTCCCTGTAGGTGGTTTTTACGCACATCAATAAGTATTTGCTAAATGCTAAACAGAGAAGCCATTTCTTTTTTTATTAAACTTTTTTTTAGAAAGATGAATTAAAAAATAAATATTGGATCTACTATCAGGATTTAAATAACCAAAATATACAGTGGCTCTAAAAAGTCTACACACCTGCGTTTAAATACGTTCTTTTTCTGATACATCTCTGATATGCCCTTTTTCTGCTAAATTAAACATTTAAACATTTATTGTAAATGATCATCCTCCAGCAGCGGTGATTCAAATTTATTTATTTGTCAGGGATTGTATGAGAAGCGCAGGATCTGAATGTTTTTCATCACTGAGCACAACATGGTCAGCCATCTCGACAAAAGTGACATGACATTTTTTTAATCGGTGATTCTAATTCGTGCATTTTAGTTAACTGATTACAGACATTTTTGCATTTTTTTTTTTTTTTACCTTTTTATGGATGCCGAATGAATTCCATCCCTCATAGGAGTTGTTCAATATACATGCTTGACTTTACTTTGTGAATAAGTGGCACAAAAGTCATTCAACTTTCTTCTTGCTTTCACTTTGTGTGCTTTCATCGGAAGGCTCTCGACGAGAATGGCACTGTCCAGATGGATGTCTTTAAGATTCCATCATCTTCCACAGTTCAATTTTTGGGAGTCAAGGTGGAAAACGCGGCCCAAAAGACAGTTTTCCCACATTGTCTATGCAGCTATAGCCCCCAGCTGTTCAAGGACTTCCATAACAACAGCTGCACAGAGGTTTAGTGGTTCATGTTGCTATGACAACAGCAGGATCAATTGGCATGCACAGACTCGGTGCTAATAGTGAGAGTGACATTATGCCAAAATTCCACCTCAATAAAGCAATCCGTTTTTGTTTTTTTGACTGCTTTGAGATTCAGAAAGAGGCAAATTTGTTACCTTTTCATGATAAAACAAGCAAGTCATGCTCCAAAATTCACAAAAATGCATGTTGTCAACTAACAAACCAAACGCAAATCTCAAACCCTTGACTGTAATTTAAGATTTACAATGTACAGAAGCTCATACAATAGATGTCACGCCCGGCAGCTGGATGTGCCACAGAACTCTGATCAGCAGGATGTGTAAAAATGTGTTTTTGTTCTTGTAACAAACAGGATATTTGACCTGAGAAGTATTGTACCCACAAAAAAAATGTGCCAAATGGATGTTGAGGAAAAAAATGCTACCAAGTTTGCCCCCCCCCCCCACTTTTTTTTTTTTAAACACACAAGAGTAGTTTGTGTCTATTTTACTGTATGTTGTCTGCCATGCATCAACCAGCGAAGGCAAAGTGACTCAAAACAATGGCTTTAAGCTGGTAGTCCCACAGGCGTAACCAGAGCCGGTGCAGCATCGCCATGGGGATAAGTCCCAACATTTAACGAGCCTGCAACTGATAAGGACAGCTGTGCCAGACAAAACAAGTCACAAACTCACAGTTCTCTCGTAAATTTCCAGCTTCGGCTTGTGATACACTGACTGGAGGTCTCTAAAATATCGTGGAATTGATGGACTAATGCCTGATATTTGACAATGATTCAACTGTGTGTATCCATCTATATGTGGGATGGGATGGGGTAAGTTTGGATCTATTTGTTGTCATTTTTATTGCCCGTTTTTTTTTATTTTTTTATCTCTGTATGGCACTTTGTGCTACATTTCCAATGTATGAAAAGTGTTACAAATAAAATTTGTATTTGATTTGATGACTGTCTGAGCTCATGCTGTCATGTTTCCCAATGGGACCAGTTACTGTATGTCATGTTTTTTTTGTCCTAGTGTATGATAATGGGTATCTTTCCATGTAACTTCACAAATGCATTACAACTAAGCTGGGTAAAAAAAAAAAAAGGAAGTGTTTATACAGAATTGTCCATGAACCGAGAGCAATGCCGGGCTCCTCAAAGACATTCCTCTTCCCATATGTCTGTTCACTTACACAAAGGTAAATAAAATGACGTGACTGAGGTGAGTCTGAGGAAGCTTGACTGTTCAGTACGACATATAGGTTTGAATGTGAGTCTGATTTTTAATCAAAATTTAATGTCAACTTTGTGATTGACGAGTGATCTGGTGAACCCTGCAAAAAAGCACAATAGTAGTCATGATACTGAATTCTTCCGTCCATTCTATTGCTGTACTGAGAACTTACATCAAATAAGCCAATATTTTCTCATTACTCTGTATTGTTATGCCGCAACCCACTTAATTATAATTACTTATAATAACAAAAGAATCTCACCCAAAGCACAATGTGAAATGCGGAACGTGAAAGAAGCCGAATGAGTAACAGGAGAACGATATAAAAGAGAAGGAATTCTGGCTTTTGCCGCAAAGACCAACTTAACAGACGGCATCCTGCTGAGGCTGTCTTGCGATTCGTGGAAAAACAGAGCAATCAGAATGTCTCAGTTGAAACCGTTTCTTGTTCCAGACAACATCAGTCGTCTTATGTTCTCGATATAATAATACCAATAACGACTCACTAATTTAGAAAAACTAAAGTCTGCACCTAAGCGAAGGCCTTGTCGACAGTAAGTTCTAACTTTGCCATAAAACTGTAAACAAAGTACAAAAATAATGAGTGAATCCATTAAATATGAAATAATAAAGTATACTGGATAGTCTGAGACCAAAAAAAAAAATCCATGATTATTTTGGACGGTGCAATCAGAGCAGATGCAGCAGAAACAAAGTGATTGACTCTGATTACTCCAGAACTATTTTATGAGTTTATGGAAAAAAAAAAAAAGTTAGTGAAGAGAACAATCCAAGAATTTAAGTTTCTGTCAGTTCAGTTGCTGTCTTCCTGGGATTCAATTACTGTAATGTGTTTGTCCAGAGGGCAGCGCAGTTAAGTAATAGATAGCACATCTGATTCCCAAATCCAAAGGTCATGGTTTTGAATCTCACACTCTCTTCTACTGAGCTTGCAAGTTCTCTCTGTGTGTCTCTGCGTTTTCTAGTTTCCTTCTATATTTGTCAAACATCCGTGTTATGATGACTGAAAACTCTGAATGTTGTTGCTTGCCCATACAAGTACCCTGCAATTGACTGGTGCCTATTCCAGGTTATGTACCAACTCTCACGAAAAAGTCTTCCGGAGTTCAATGTGCATCTCTGCTGATGTGCACTGCCTCCACTAACAACATGACTGAAAACAGTAGCGCTTGTTTCCAAATATACTCGCTGTTGCCAAATGGGTGACCTTTCCGCAATGTTTTTAGCAACTTTTCAACCACTCTAGCGACTGTTTTTCAAGAGAATGACTCGCGACTTTAATTCCAGTTAAGAAATACACGTTAGTGGAACTCAAGGGGGCGGCCCAGTGGTGGACTGGTTAACGGGTCGGCCTCACAATGCAGAGGTGCAGGGTTCGATTCCGGCTCCGGCCTCCCTGTTGGAGTTTGCAGTTTGCATGTTCTCCCCGTGCCTGCGTGGGTTTTCTTCGGGTACTCCGGTTTCCTCCCACATTCCAAAAACATGCGTGGCAGGTTAATGGAACACTCTTAATCGTCCCTAGGTAGGATTGTGAGCGTGGATGGTTGTTCGTCTATTTGTGCCCTGCGATTGGCTGGTAACCGATTCAGGGTGAACCCCGCCTACTGCCCAAAGACAGCTGGGATAGGCTCCAGCATGCTCCGCGATCCTCGTGAGGATAAGCAGGTCATAAAACGGATGGGTGGATGGATGGAACTCAAGGGCAGAAACCAATGATGGAGTTAATTGCGGAGTCGACATTTTTGACCCATGGTACCTCCAAGCCACAAATATTTTGCCGAGTTGGCTTTGCTTCACCTTTACAACTTTGAGAAAGGACCACGAGAGCGATGGAGGGGGTGTGACAACAGACATATGGACAAAGAGCCATTCAGCTTGGTGTATGATATGATGTTGCGGAACAATGAAATAGTTAATTCATTAAAAATCTTGTTTATATACACATTTTGAGAAAAGTGATATTTTTCCCAAGAGGAAATATTTAATTTCATATTGTCTGTATAGAAAAAAAAAACTGTTGTGCAACTATTAAAATCAAAATTACTTCTATTATTTCTGTAAAAGTTGATGCTGAGGGGGGTTTTAAAGAGACAAAGAAAATCCCACAAGGGGAAAAAAAAGCAAAGAGCAAAATGTGACTAAACCAATGAATTCATGTTGTTCAAGTGTTGACCAGGATCAAATTTATGGTCGCAGGCCTGAGTATTTATTTATTTATTTTGAATAATCTAATCCATTGTGTTTTGGAAAAACGTGTGAGTAAAAATGTTCATTTCAAATTCTAATTCGCACTGTATGAATTAGTTGTCTGTGACAAAAAGCGAAAGCCAGTCAGTGAGGCTCTCACACAACAAGGACTGCTCACAAGTTAGTCATTACAGGTGGAAAAAGTCCTGTAAATGTCTTGAGCGCACTTTCAAACGCTTGCAAAACTGTCAAAACAAATCAGGAAGATGTTTTCTGCTATCTGTGGACTATGAATGCGAATGCTAAAAATGAACTTTTGTACTTGACACATTTTGCACTCAACCCTGCTCTTGTGTATGCTTCTATTTACTTTTTTTGTGTGTTTTTTAAATTTCCATCGAGCAGGCCAAACAATGAGATTTCGCTTCATGCATCAAGATCAGATTCCCTGATGTCACTCAATGTATAATGTGCATAAGTTTTATTGATGAGCCAAGAATTAACGCAAGGAGAAAGGTTCAGTGATTAGTGCAGAAATAATTTTTTTAATTAACAGAGATGGGTATTCCGTACCTGGGATGGAACCGTATGCCCGTCTGGGACGACGGAGGATGATAAGTTTTTTTAAAAGGGATGAACTAAGCAAGGACGGAACGGGGTTTTCGTCCGTCCCTTTAATTGTGCCTAACCGAATTCGGTACCTACGGACACCCATTTCATTCACAACTGACAGAAACACACCCAGCCTGTTTTACGTGCGTAATCCGCGAATGCCCTAATTCAGACTTAATGTGACACACCGCTTTTCTTGTGCGTGTTCAAAGTGTTTGTATGTGGAAGGGAGTGATTTCATTTTGCTTCAAGCAGACAAGAGGAGCGCAAGACATGGCAAGTGTTTTATATTTTATGGATGATGTGACAAAAGCGTTCTAGTGAGCGCCTCTATGAAGAAGAAAACACACAAAAATCCCAAATTCTTAGTCGATCACGCTGATATTTTCAGAGGTTGATGTGAGCATAAGTAAAGATGTCAACATAAATGTTGGTGACCGTTGATCACAGTTTTGGCACATTAGGCGCCGTTTAGATTCCTACATTACGAGTTTAGACTGTCATGGTGCGTCACTGCACGGCAAGTGAGGAGGGACACATTACATTGGTGTCGGAAACTAAAGAGCCATTTGAACCGTTGAATACAAGATTCCATGGGAGCCAAAGACTCTTGGGAAATCTTAAATGAAGATACAAATTCCTTTTTCCTTTGTCTATTGTGTAGCAGACAATTCTTGAACCAGGTCAAAATGATATGTCAGCCCATCCGCCATATGGTATGTGGCTTAAATCTTAATATTAATAAATTCTAAACATAATGTCGGAAAATTGATCGAGGATAACATAATGCTATCTAAAGCAATAATTCTACATTAATCTGGTGAGTTTTTGCTTGTTGATACATCTCCAAGGGGGACGCATCTTCACCATTTGCTTCACTTTGCCACATCCAATACAGCTGTGGCATCGATGTACTCAAGAAGGCCTCTTTGTTTATGTAATATAAATGTTGTCGATGATAGTACTTGCAGTTGTCGCAAAAGATGCCATTCAAGATGGGATCGGCAGTGCTACACGAATATATGGAGCAAAGTAAGTGGTTGGGTCTTAATTTCCCCCCACCCGATTCATTTCATATGGCCTCCTTGAGGCTCGGCTCTGGTGACAGGTCTGTCTCCGCCGTAACCTCTCTCACACGGCGTCATGCACGGACGCTTTTTTTTCCCTTCTTGGGGTGGGGGTGGGTTACTGATGAAAGGCAAGGACGGAAGTGCTTTAAACGACGAGGACAGAGGAGGATTATTATTTGAATAAGGACGGAGGGACGATGACGGGAATGTACCCACATCATGAAGGGTGGATGGACCGGCAAAATAGAGCAAGGTGCCCATATCGGAAAATGTAATCTTATTTGTTTTCTGTAATTCATGGAAAATAAAGCATTGAAGTCCCAACCTGAAAAAAACCCACAATATTACAGAAGTGCACAGAAATCTGCCTGCCAAGGACAAAGTGCTATCCATTCATCCATTAGCCTCATGTGGGACACAAATGAGCTTGAGGCTATCCCATCTGATTTTAGCCGAGAAGCGGGACACACCCTGGACTAGTCACAGGGCACATACAAGCATTCACATCAAACAAATTTAGAGGCATTTATGGACCTAATGCATATTTTGGAAATGTGGGAGGAAGCCAGACTCCCTGGAGATAACCCATTTGAGCATGGGGAGAACATGCAAAATCCACAGAAGATGGCCGCAGAGATTTGAAGCCCGAACTTGAAAACTCTGAGGCAGGCATGCTATTAACTTGACCAATGTGGTTCTGGACAAATTGCTAATAAAGTTAATTCTTAAGTCCATGTCTGTTCATGTTTGACATAAAAAAGTTATTATTTTGAATTTCCCTACGATAGATTATCGAGCATTAGGTTCTTCTTTCCCTCAAATACTGCTCGAGTAGTTCCTTAACAAACATGAAATACATTGATTTTTTTTCTCCAAATCACAGTGTTTTTTTTTGGTTTTTTTAATGAACATTTTACACAATGTCAGAACTGGAATTGGGTGTTTTAATAATTAATAAACTGTGTGAAAATGAATACAGTCCATGTAGCCTCCCATTTCTTTTAATCTCAAATTAAAGCGCTTAAACAGAAAATGTGATGTTGAGGTCTCACCGTGGAGCACGTGAGCATGGATTTATCTTCGGCGGTGGCTTGACCCTGCAGTCTCTCCCTTCTAAATATTTCCCTTTAAAGCTACATAAACAATCCAAATGGCAGCCCACACTATCAGATTTCCAACTTCCATTTGCACCACACTGACACCGTAGTAAAGTCGGGGGAGACAAGTATGTGATTCCCACACCAGTATTGAGACCTTCTCCAGAGTTGAAGCGGTTTATGGGAGGGGAAGTTTGTGTTCTTGTCACATTGCACACCTCCAAGCTGCTGTATTTACCCATGTGCTGCCTTGGCAGCTGTTTATAACTCATTTTAGCACAGTGCTGTCATCACTCTTGGGTGATGAACCTTTATGAAGTTACACAGTAGGTGGGTGGGGTGCGTGGGATCCAAGCTGCCATCTATCTGATCTTTAATTCAATAGTTTATTAGTTGATGATAATTAAACTCTTCCACGTGTATGTTAAGAATTCCATTGAGACGCTCTACCCGACAAACAGCGAATATTTTTTTTTAATGTGGTGTGTATGAATGACAAATGACAACAATGTATTTTTTTGAATGACAACAAAATGTCAGAAGCTCTCGAAGTCAATCTAGTGAAGTAACCAATATTGAAACAATCTCTGAAAAAAAGGCACATGCCTAACTTGACTGGAAAGCACAAAATGGTGAGAACAACATCCTACATCACGACAACAGCACCAAGCCAATGTCACTTAAATTAACAAATAAAGCTACCTTGTCTTGCCTATTTGTTCTATTTGCATGCGATAAAGTTTTTCGCTTGAGTGACAATGTTGGAACTGTCATCGTGATTTGGACACTTGGAGAACACCTAGGTATTTCAGAGTTTAATTCATCAGCATTTAAACTTTCATCGGGCGCCTTTTCCCAGTCCCAGTCTGTCATTTGTCTCCGTTATATACTTCTGCCGGAAAGAAGTGTTTCGTGCAATTTAACTTGCATCGAGTATTTAGGAAAATGAGTAAAAATCATATATGCAATTTATCGAATTAATTGGTCTGAACTGGTCTGCTGCCTCTGCATCTTGAGCTTAGTCCCCTTCCTTTGGGTGTGTGTGTGTGTGTGTGTGTGTGTGTGTGTGTGTGTGGGTGGGGGTGTGCGTTCGCGCACTAGC